>NW_010524322.1:9263-20818 GCF_000687285.1 Phaethon lepturus | reverse complement strand
TGTCCTTATCTCGACCCACAAGCCTTTCGTTTCATTTTCTCTCCCCTGTCCAGCTGAGGATGGGGAGTGACAGAGCGGCTTTGGGGGGCACCTGGCATCCAGCCAGGGTCAACAGACCACAAAAGGCAAAGTAAGATTCACAGAATTTCTCTTTAGCTGCTATCAAAGTGCAAGAGACAGACACCTCTGATATCCAGAGGACAGTAAAGCAGGCTTGCACAGTATCCCAAACTGTGGTAGAGGCAAGCTACATTATGTCTCTTTCTAGGTTCCTCAAATGGAGGCAGCTCTGTAAAAGTGCCCCTACATCATTATGACAGAGAAAGATTTCACAGCGGTTTTCTAGAAATAGAAACCTTAGCTACAAGAGTCAGTGTTTGCAAGCACTTTCTAGAGAAAGGCTGTTCAGACCTACATGATTTTTTAAAACCCCATTTAAAAGCAAGTCTTAAAAAAAAATCTATGGACTTGGCAGTGCTAGGTTAACTGTTGGACTTTATGATCTTAAAGGTCTTTTCCAACCTAAATGATTCTATAATTTGGTGTGCCATGTCCCATTCTGAGTTCCTCATAAAGACATACATTAACATACTGGCACAAGACCAGAAGAGCTCTACCAAGATGGTCATGGACTGCAGCATATGGTGTACGAGGTGTTGAAAGAAATGTGGGAGTTTTTTCAGCCTTCAGAAGAGAAATCTGCATGGGCAAAGTGTTATTGTTAACTTCAACTGTCCAACTGGAATGCATAGAAAGAACCAGACTCTTGGAAGTACACAGGGACAGGACAAGAGGCAGCAGGAAAAAAAAGCTGCAACAACTCTGATTAGATTTTTACAAAACCTTTTTCATAAAGAGCGTGGATAAACACTGGAACAGATTGTCCAGAAAGGCTGTGGAATCTCCATCCTTGGAGATATTCAATATTTGACAAAGCCCTAAGCAACCTGACCTAAGTTGGCTCTGCACTGCATGGGAGGGTTGGAACAGCTGGTCTCCTGAGCATCATTCTAATCTAAATTATTCCATGATCCTACAGGTGATACTGACAGACTTGATTAGACAAAGAATCAAATTCCTTAGGTGAAGAAATAGACAATTACTGAAATAAAATTTTTTCTTTACCTCTTTTGATAAGTCATTTCTTTCTTCAGCTTGCGCTTTGTGTGACACCTCTAATATTTCATATTTTCTTCTGAGTTCTGACAATTCATGTTCAAATATATCACGTTCACTGTTAAAATAAAGTGAAACTATTAGATGCATAATAGTAATGAACAAGATTCCTGTGCATTTGTAATTTCTCAGTCTTCTTTCAGTTCATGACACTGACTTCTTCCAACCAGTCACCCATAGGGCAATTAGCGATTATCTTATCTTTTTTAGTTATTAATACCTGCAACGGTATCTTATTATATGGAAGAATTTTCTTTGTTTCTAAGTATTTAAAAAATAGTCCTAAATTATAATACAATAATGCTGAATTCCTATCCTAAATTATTCATCCTCTTCTGCTTATTCTTCTTTAGTGTAACTTTGGGATATAAATTTCTCCTCTTAGCAATGAGCTGTAAGTACACTTGTAGATCCTTTTAGCTTTATCAAGCTTTTGATGCTATTTCCCATGACATTCTCTTGAATCTTTTGCAGGCATTGAAGCTGGATGAACAACTAAAGCAACTTCATTCCCATCATCCTAATCAAACAGAAAGCAATGTATACTTGTTCTCAGTTGCTACTCTCCCTTGGATACAGTCCCTTGATACCAGAGGGTGTTGTACTACTCTTCTCATGTTTAAAATATACGTGACACAGCTGCAAAGATTATACTGGCATCCTGAATAAGAGAGCTTTCCATAAGCACAAAGAAGCAGCTCTATGTCTCCCCACTTGATGTGATCCTGTCAGAACAGCAAAATGAATGAGCCAGTATGAGCTTGCAGTTTGGAAAAAAGCTAACCAGTTTTATGTTAAGCACAGCATACCTTTAAAACTGAGATAACCTGTTGTACACCAGAACTAGAAGATTTGACATTACATTTTTAAAGGCAGAAATGAGCCTCAAAGTGATTAACTTCTGCAATGCTCATGCAGTCACACAAACAGTGCTCTCCCCTCCCCTTCATCTGTGCCTACCTGATGAATAAAACCCACTCAAATATGGATTCAGCACATTCATTCATGCCTTCTTCAACTCAAGACTATTTAAAATGTACACTGTTAAACACCGGGGCCATTCACATGAAAGTTATTACAATCCACTTATTAAGATGTAGTTTCGCGTGGGAAGCAAACAATAGCACCAATCCACCCAATTTGCAACAAGCTTCCAGGTAGATTCCAGGGTTGTTTTAGTGCATATAGCTGTGAACTCAGAAGACAGACTCTCCTTCAAATGACTTAGTGGCAAAGTCATTTGTGTCAGTGACTGTGCCTGAGTTCATTCAGTATGAACAACTAAGGACCTGACAGGGTGTTTTCTATTCATAATCCCCACCTTTTAATCCATTCCCCAACAAATGTGACAAAGGCCAGATTTCTTGCAAGCACATTAAAAAAGCCACTTGGGAACTGAACTGTGAAGTATATGCCTATGACTGTACTTCTAAGAGGTCCATTTTCACTATTTTGCAATTGTTGTTTATGAGATGGGCATTCAAACCATAGGGTAGAACTCAAAAATCTGTATTTAAAAAAATGAAAAGAGACACTGGAACTTCCTGCAGTTAAACCAATTCACTAAGGTAATCCTATGATTCTCTGACAAAGAGTTCTATAAAAGCCCTTTCAAATTCATGGTTACAAGGATATCTTAAGTTGTTAAATATTAATTCCCAAGGTCCTACCCTCTTAATTCACTGTGTACACACCACACAGTAGAGTACAGGGCCTTTTAAACTAAGGAAAAACCAGTACTTGTTCCAAGATGGTTGGCATCAACAGCTCCCACTTCCTTAGTTGCAATGAGACTGGTAGGCTCTTCTGAAAACACAGTAAATCCCTAAATATAAACTTTTAGGAAGATAATTCGATGCATCGGCTTTCAAAATGTTGTTCATTTTATGCCTACAGTATACTACAGGACATAATTGAACCACTAGTGGATTGAGGTTAGGAAAAGTATCTGTGGTGTGCTAATGAAAACCTCTAGTCAATCAAGATTGAAGTTTACCTATTAACATTTGTATGTCAGTAGGACTATAAAGATACCTACCATTTCACTTTATCATAGTTCTCTTGTCTGTAATCAGCTCGCTGAATCATCTGCTTGGTATCAGCCAGTTCCAGTGTCAAACGCTGGCATCTAACCTCAAGTTCTGACCGATTCCTCCTCTCTTCTTCATAGTTCTAGAAGGTAAGACATTTTGAAATGATCACAGCTACACTGATATTTACTCAAATCAACCACCAACTAAGTTTTGTGAAGACCACTTATGAACATTCCAATGGTATTGTTTTCATTTTTCTCACCCTTCTGAAATTTAGCATACATCACAAAGTAACCAGCAATACTGATACTCAACTCACGGTCACAAAATCCCAATACGGAGAAAATTTTCGTGATGGCATATCATTAGGAGCCCATCACCTAAACACACGATTGTTATTCATCCTAACATATTGGTATATACAGCTTATTTTTATGTTTACCCTGATTAATGGATATACAGTAAACAAATTAACACTATAGGACACTTTCTTAAACCAATTAACATGTCATCATTTATAAAGATGGCATTATCATAATGGTAAGGCCTCTGTCAGATGTTTTTAAAGGTGCTGTCTACAAGTTAGCTAGAGTTTCAAATATGTAACATAGAGGTGCAAGTACCCTGTTATACAGTGCAAACATGACTCATCCTGCAATAGGAAATGGTGGTAAGGGCACTTAACTTTTAAGTGCAAATTGAAAGATTAAGTTTGAATACAATTCCTCCGTGGATATTCTGTGCCATTCTGCTGCTAATACCATGCTGGAACTCATACGCGCTTCACAGAGTGGGCTACTGAAGCTCCTACAGTACTACACATTTAGCAGCCAGAAGACAACTACCAAAAGTATAAAATTAAATTGGTTAACCTTTGGACAAATTTGTCATAAACAGCTCTAAAGCACCAACTAACAGAACAGTTAAATATCTATAAGATTAGTTCCTTCTAACACCTAAGACCTAAACTAGGTTTTGAATTTTAACAAATCAGTTGTTAATGTCATGTAACAATATGTTAACTCCAGGAAAGAGGAGGAAAGTCAAATTCTTCTTTTGAAAAGTGATACTAAGACATACTTAAAGTATCAAACTGTTGAACAAGTAATTAAAGGGGTTTAGTTTTGTTTGTTTTTTAAACATTTACTATAATTCTTGAAGAAATACTAATTCTACTGCACAGGCCACTGTTTTCCAACTAACTAATCTTTTAGGTGTCAAAGTTGTATTTTAATCACAGAAAAACTGGGGCAAGGCAAGCTAATAAACAGTCTATAGGCTAACACACAATCTCCCTATATGGTATGCATATCTCCAGGTAGCAGATACACAAGCTTCTGGACTTCTATAGCAATACATCTTAAAGACATACAATCAACCTGCCTGTGCTTAGGAAGAATAACCTTTCCTTTGCATGTGATGAAGTTAATTTAGTTTGTAATAATGTCCATATACCCTGAACTGATTTTAAGATCTCTGCAGTGGAACAGCTTTATCTTTCAATTTATCTTCAAGAGATAGCTTGGAAGTCTTGATGAACAGCTTTGTCCTGTTGAAGCAAAAAGGGGGCTTTTAAAAGCATCAAGACACAGAGCACTTTCAAGGATAGAAATGAGGTCCTGGAAATAACACCAAAAAATAAAAATAACTTAAGCAAGTCCACAAACCTTAAAAATTTAAAGGACAAACAGTACTTCCTCACATGGAACATGACTGCAATGATCCTGCCAACAATGCATGGCTTTTCTTCAGCTTTTTACTAATTTTTGCTAATGCAGAGAGTAGCAACTCAGACACATGAGGTGGTTAAAACAAACAAACCTGTCCTATGTGAGATAGGTAGGCAAACATGGCCTAAAGAAATTGTTAACAGAGCTGTCCAAGAGACCCAGTATTAACCAGTACAGGTGGTTTCTACATAGCATGTAAAGCAGCCCCTATACTAAGAACTGCTTCCATTTGGTTTACAAACACTGTCAACAGATGGATGTTTCAATCAAGAAGATTCTGAACCTGCCTGATCTGCACCATTTAAAACTCAAACTGGTAGAGAAACTATAGATCTAATCACAGACCTCAGTTTTATGACATTAAACTTCATTGTTATCCTCCATCTGGAATGAATAGCAGCTTATAGCAGTCACTGAAATGAACACTTATCTAAATTTCAGGTACAAAAGCTGGGTGACATACTTTTTGAACAAAGTTAGTGACATGTAATACATGGTAAGGATTAGTTGATCTTTCAAAAAGCCTTCAGGGATAAGAAGATAAACAACAGAAATGGAAGGAAAAGATTCATCAGCCAATCAAGCAGAAGTAGCATGACTTCTTCACACTGTCTGCAGATAAGCCTGTGGAAGAAAGTGATCCTGCTTTTAAAAAGCTTATTTCAAAGAACTTCATCTTTGAAGGATCATTTACACAAGCCAAAACTTTCTGTTCATATCGTAAGGTACCTAAGACCCTAGGTAAATGTAAAGCTAGTAATCTATTGTGATGTGAAAACCAATTCCTTCAAGTTATTTGGATGAGGTGCTGCTACTTTAGTAAAGATGACATTTTGCTTCAATCTGTTTACATAGTATGCATTCAAAAATTATTGGTCAATACATTATTTATTTGAATACAACTGCCCAAATGTCAGGAATAAGTTATGTATAACTGGATGAATAAGACATCTCTTCTAGTATGGCAATATGAAATTGGTAATCTGCCAAGGATTGTAGATGGGACAGTATCTGCCACTAAAAATTACAAACAAAAATGTTGAGCTACTTCCAAAACAGGGAAGCTCTTCAAGAAAGGTAAGAAAAAAGCTTTGGTGTAAGTGCCTCTATTGCAAAAGAAAGTTGGGGAATGAAAAGCTCTTCCTCTCTGGATCTGAGCTGATGAGAATCTTCAGTGAAATAGTCTCAGGTGAAAAGGATCCTTGATATCATTGCATTAGACACTAGAATTAAGCTATTTGGTCCTCCTGAACAACGACTAGCAGTCTATATGAGCCATAGCTATATATCAAGAAAGGTAGAAAGACATTCAATTAAAAAGAGAACTTTCATAGATATGTAAGTTTCCTTGAGTCTTGGAAATGTTAAACAGCTGCCCCAAGATCATAGTTATTGGTAGAATATTTCTTTTTGCAGCTTTGTTCCTGAACAGGATAAATATTAATAATGAAGGAAAGAAAGCACATATCTCACCTAAGACTGAGGCCTCATCTGTCCTTTCTAGAGACAGATATGAAGACAAAGTAATCAAAGCACTGCTTGAAAGAACTGACGTCAGGGTACTGGGGAAGGGTTCTAGGGTGCAGGCTTTAATTGCGGATGTGCAAACTTCAGAAGAAATCTTAGGAAAGGCAGTCCTCCTGCAGTAACAACAGTAGCCTCAATTTTACAACATTCAGATACCTCTAGTGCCTACTGATCATTTGAGTGCAATAGCTTAGTTCTTTCTTTGAAGACTAGAGAAACGTTATTCCTCCAGCTGTTAAACATTATCACAGAGAAAATTGTTAGGTTTGTTTAGCAAAACCTGACAGCTACTAATCCCAATTCAGAGACAAGGTCTTAGAAGAGATCTTTGTCCTACATACATCCAGCTTTGTCTTTAGGCTAACCATAGCTTTTAGATAACTGTCATATTATAAATTTGATGGCAAGTCCTAAAGGCAACTTTACAGAAAAAAAAAACTAAAGAAAGGAAGCCCTGACAAAACTGCATCAAGACCAAATTCCATGAAAACATTGCCAAGAAACTCATAGCCAGAAGAAGAAAGCAATACTTAATCTTCTAGAGCTACAAAGAACAGCAGAATTTCTTTCTCAGACTCTCTCACAGCCCTGAGAGAAACACGCGAGTAGTAAATTACATCTGTTTGAGGGAAGGTTCTAACCACTTTGGAAGCAAACAACTCTGAAAATAGTGCACTGATGTTAAGCGAGGGAACACACACATCAGAAGCTGGTTTTGTTTCTGGGAAGCTCCTGGTAATTCAACACTACAGCTAGACTTTCTTCTATATCTGTACCTCCAAAGGTGGTGGTGCCAGCATTATTTGTACTTGAAGTACTGAGCACTGTGAAAGAAGGACTGAAATGAGCCTGTACTATACATTTAGTAACAGATCAGTCAGCACTGAAATACAAGAATATCGCTTTTATCAGTTCCACTGCCTGCCCCCAGACTGTGGCTGCTGCACCTAGAATCAGAGGAACCGCACTGTTCTAAACCACAGATGCAACAATTGTGTACAGAGACCCAGTAACTTAGTGGTAGTACTGCAGAACCATTTATATTGACCACTTAAAAAACAGAAAGATCTTTGTCTGTGACAAAGATATTTTGACACTAGCTGTGTTTATCAGATTACGTTCCAGTCCTAGACATGAGTCTTCATGCGCTGTTCTTTGCTACCAGTTGTCAGAAGCAGTTCCCTAGCCTAGTGGGTCTGCCTTACAGATTCAGCAGGCTTTGATTAAGTGCTAACTCAGAGCAGCAACAGACAATCAACAAGAGAACTTTGTTAGAAAGTTGTAGAGTTTTAGCGGTCATACTCCTCAGCAAATTAAGAATTAGAGTGCTAACAGAGGCTGATACATGCTTAGAACCGTCTGAACAAACAAAATGTATTTTCATACACCTAGAGTACAAATACAGGTGACAAACATTTGAAAGATGTCTTGTGCTCTGAAGCTAGAATTAAGTTTTTCTAATATAAATGAATTAATGAATTGCCTAGAGATAAAGAACATGTGGATTTGTCAAGTCTTAGAGAACCAGTTTCTACAAGGCTACACTGACAAGTCAATTTTTACAGAATCAAGCTTCCTAGCTGGTACAGCTGGACGCTTATAAACTCAGTTGGCTGACAGGCCACAAGACCAGGCCACTGTACTCACTGCAGCCATCCTGTAACAAAATAACACAGCTGATGTTAAGCAATGGTTGTCTTGAGTGATGAATTCATTTTATTTAATATTTAAATTTTCCTAGACCTGGCTTAACACATTAGAGAAGTTTGGATTTTCCTTCAAACTTTTTCAATTGTTTGTTGGCTCGATAGACTTTCCTATGAGTCTATACATAGTTCTCTCTTATTTCTCATTACTTTTTTTTCCTGGGTGAAGAGCTACAGGTATAAAACTTACTCAAATCTAGTCTGTTAGCCATGAACAACAAGAAAAGCCAGCAAAATCCTCCTCCCCCAAGCCATTAGTAGTTAAGAGAAAGATTTGGGATAAGTATATATTTTAGTTCATTTCCATGTTCCATAAAGAGAAAAAACCACCATGTTGAAATTCATTAGGAAGAGCCTTAATTATTTGCAATAGTAGAAAAAAAGGAACGCTTATTGTAGGAAGTGGTTTATTCTTACAGAAGGAAAAAAAAAAATAAAAGAAAGATTGTCTTCAGTGATGACTGTATTTCAAAAGTCTGTATTAGTAGTTTCCTATAGAACCCAGAAGAGACACTTTGTTGATGAACTATGTAGAGAACAGAAATATTGCAAGTGTTGGAGAAAACTTAAAATTTAAGGAGTATTGGATGGGAAACAAGAGGAAGGATTTGAAGAGTATAGGTTATTAAATAACAAGCAGGGAACTTGAGCAACTATGTTTCATGTAGCTGGAAATAAAGAATGATTCAAATACTACAAAAACAGTGAAAGAAGAGTATAAGGGCTTAAGTAAGACTCTGAATGAAACCATGCTTTATTTCCTACTGATAAGTTTTCTTGCAACAAAGCTTGACCTTATCGGAGGAGTTCAAATAAGTAAGTTACCCCAACAGTACACCTTGAAATCACTTCTCTGTAAGCTGCAAAAGATGCTGACGTATGTTAGCTTTAGTGTACTACATACATTAGAGATGCTAAAGTACCCTCACGTATTGATGACGCTCCTCTTACCTTATTATCAGAAGCAGCCTGAGGTACCTTGTTACAGTGACACTCATTAACAACAGGTCAAATCTGAACTTGCCAGAAGCAAAATACAGGAGACTCTTAAGTCTCTCCATCTATAAAATACCTCATATCAGGTCACGTTTCACTAAAAATCCGAAACAGGTCATCTCTATGCATAACAGATAAGGGTGAAAACTTGGGTTTGGGTTCTTTGTGTCTTTTCTTATCTGAAACCTGAGAATCCTAAGGAATATTTTTTATTAACAACTTCAAGCCTTTTCTTCTTGTGACATTTCAATATCTGGATCCCTTCCCTGATTTTATTTTCTTTTAAACGAGGTATTCATTTTCACTAACTGTCTCTCATTTTAAGCATGATTATGCAAACAGGGTATAAGCATTCAAAGAACTACCTCAGTTCAACACAAGCAACATTCTAGTGCTTTCTCTGAGCATCAAAAGAAAAGCACAGTAAACTTCAAACTTTGGAAAATAAATCAGTGGGAAAGGTGGATACTGCCACCATGTGGTAAAAAAAAAAAAAAAGAAAAACAGACATTTCTATATTAAAGACAGGTCAATGTACCCAAAAAATTGTTTCCAGCACAACTTTAATTACCGTTATCTACCCCATTAAACTGCTGCAGCAAAAATTAACACAGATGTCAGTCAAATCTCAGAAGGCTAAAATCCCCCGGTTGAATTTTATTAAATCAGAGCACATTAAATGTACAATAAAGGAAAATGTCCATGTAAATCAAAGCTAACAGGATTAATTTAACTTCAATTATGACCAGAGATGATGACACAAAATAATGCTGAAGCACATAAATGCACAAATTTTAGATTTAATTAGAAAAAATAGTCAATAAAAGAAAAACAAAAATAATATTAATTTCACAAGATAATCCTGTATAATTAAGATCTCTTTACACCTGATTATTCCGTAAGCAAATTTTGAGGAAAAAAAAAAAGGTGGTAACTAAAGAATAATTTCAGAAGTAGTAAAATGACAGTGGCATTTAAGTCCCTGCTAGCCATGACTTGCCTAAATGTACTCTGGGTAGCTGAAACTGTCTTAATGCAGCTCCAGATTTATGCAGAACTAAGCTAAAAGACAAATCATCCTAGCTGTATACATACTAATACTATAAATATTCATAAATACCTTAAAAACAACATTCTCCTTATACTGTTTCAACTCCTTTCACTCTTTGAAAATAAAAATTAAATTTATTTAGCAAATTTGTTTCTCTGCTTCTGGCATTTATACCTTACCTGAAATCAAATTATCTTTTTCTTTAGTATAGATATAAATATAAAAATTATAATATAAAAGTTGAAAAGCATAACAGAAGATGCAACTGCAAATAATTCTTAAAAAATGTACTTTTATATGATGAAAACAAAAGGTGAAGCAAATTACTACCAAGACATCACCATCTCAAAAACTATACATTGAGCCATCATTGTGTCTTCAACTAGTGCTGGATGGATCTCCTGTCTCAGCTTCCCTGCCTCAACCTTGCCCTCAGAAAGCACAACATAGCTTGTAAGAGTCTATCCTGAACAGTCTCATGAGCAAATCTTGCAGGTTATCCATAACGTAAAATTAGCTCTTATGCAAGGACATATATAACATGTTTCCCCTTTGCCTCCCCCTCCCTGCCCCCTCCAATCCCCAGTAATTTTTACATGGCAAAAAAGCTTTTATATCTTATACATGAATAATGATTTGGAGAATTATTTTTTTGCAAAATATATATATTTCCACAGTTTCTTTATTGAGATAATTAAGGTGGACAGACCTCTGTCAGACACTTAAGCTGGGATTTGTACCCGCTTATTTCTTCTGTTAGGCTCTCCTTTTTCATCTGTAGCTCACTTAGCTCTTGTTTCAAGGAATGGACTACTTCATAGAATCGGATCTAGAAAAACAAGATATATATCCTTCACAATCGCAACTAGCAAAACTGCAATCACAAAACTACAATCCCAAACACAAATCAGCTCAATATTCTATGGCAATAATTCACCAAATGATTTCTAGTGCGTATCAGGAACCTGGTTAGGGGCAGGGGATATTAAAGCAAAGACAGTGCTCTGTTCAACTAAAGCAGCTCCCAGTTAGTCTGCCCAATTAAGAAATACAGCTGCTAATGGACCACATGGTCCCACCTTCTTACTTGTGCCAACTCTACAACCTATTTGATTAACAGTGTAAAAAGAAAAAAAAAAGCCTATTTAGCAACAAACCAACTTAACTCGCTAACTTACCCGAAGCCAATATAAATTTTTATGGGGTGTATAGAAATGGAGAGAGATTAGCTTTGTTTTGTGCCAGTTCAGTGTGCTGAATCTGCACCAAGAAAACTGCAACAGCAAGCACAGGAAGCGGGAACAGCACATAACCAGGAAGAAGTGTGACACCCTCG
>NW_010524322.1:0-9232 GCF_000687285.1 Phaethon lepturus | reverse complement strand
CCCCCCCCCCCCCGCATGCACACTTTCAGCAGTAGCCTGTTCCTATATGGGTTCAGCTGCACCATGCAACTAAGCCTCTGAAAGACTCCAGTCTGCTAAATAAGCCTTGAAAAAAAGCCTTGTAAAAGATTTAAAAATAAATTAAAAAAAATTATAACACACTGTGTGGCCACTCTAGTCATAGGCATAGTCTCAGAGAAGTAAGTCTCAGATTCGTAAAACTTTTCCATAACATTTCTACTGAACAAGAAAAAATACTAGAAAACACTGTAGTAAAACCACAGTCAGTAGTAAAGGAAACAAAAAGGGACAAAACAAAGAAGAAAGAGCTTTTTTGATATACACCCACACACACGTACACAGCAGTTATTACTCCCAGATTATCCTGATACCTTGTTTTGAGGAATGAAAAGAATAGATAATTAAGCGCTGTTTTCATTCAAAAGCTACTCCATACACCTCATCATTAATGCTTTGTTCGATATATGGTTAAAGAAGAAGTACAAGCAAGAATGCACAGATAAAAGTAAGTGTTCAAGAGCAAGCTGCACTACACTTCCATGCAGAAGGAAGACAGGTCTGTTTTGCTACCTGTAAATAGCAGAAGACAAAGAAAAGTTCCAGGTATGTTCCATATAATTAGCAACACAGAAAGAAGCCATGGAAATTTGTGATGTAAAGGTAGGTGTATTTTGCTTTATGCAATAAAGCAAGTAATGCAACACAACTGTAAAATTAGTAGTAAGGCAGAGAAGTGAAATTTTCTAAAAAGTGGTGGTGTTTTTGGGGTTTTGTTTTCAATTTTTTCCAAATACTGTGCTTGCTGAAAGTTGCAATTGTTTGAATTTGTTGTATTCTACAAGAGAGCTCCACTTTTCATCCTTACCTTTAGATGCAAAATTAAACCCAAAATAAGGTATGATAATTTTTTTGTTCATGTTCTGAAAATTCCAAATGAGAAATTCAATTATCAAATGCTACAGTTAGAACTATAAATTGCCTTTCTATTTTGGGAAGTGAACTAACTGCATATTAATGCTTTCTTTTACTGCTTCGTTACTACTTTTTTAATTGCAATATTCTATTCGTTCAATATTTGAGTTTTTTCATGTCCATCTCTGAAATCCCACTGCTTCTAATGGGTTTGCTTGAAATCAAATAGTGAAGTTAGTTTTGTGGGTTCTCCCTGGCTTACGAACTACAACAGGCTTCAACTACTTCCTTAGGAAAAAAAAATAAACTTTAGAAATGCACATGCAAAGCAGCGAGTAAGTAGAATTTTAGTCTCTTAACTACAGTTTCCGCTGACTACAGTTTTCATATATCTGGATTCCTTATGAACTTGTCTGATTACATCTGAAACCAAGCAACTGAATTTCAATCAAATCATCTTTCCCCAAAAAAGTTATTACAATTTTTTTTTTCTTTCTTAAAAAATAACCTTCGTGGTCACTAACTGGTAACCATTTAAAGCACTGTCGGGTTTTTTAAACCACATCTAGCTTTTCCCTTAAGTTCCTGTATTTTCGCTGTGATTTCCCTAGGAAACCTAACTTGTGCCACATATATTTCCCAAATCACAACCACCCTAAAACAGATTAGCCAGTATCAAACCAAGATGACACGGGATACAGGTATCAAGGATAAACATATCTGCACAGCCTTCCCAAGAAAAGATCAATCCATGGTAAGAAGAAAGTGAAAATGAATGCAGCACATGAAGGGAAGGCTGTACCATAAGTTCAACTGTTACTGTTACTTAGCTTGCTTGACAGACAATAAACATTCACATAACTCAGCAGTCAAAGCACACACTGCCTCTGGCCGAATCAATATAGCAGAAACAAAAAGTACTGTAATGGGATTTCAGAAACTACTGCATATCTTAAAAATTACAAATTAACATATGCTGTAAGGAAAAAGTTACCATTTACTAGGCAATCTTTTAAAAACCTTTTACCACATGCCCACCACTTCTTATGGAAAACTAGAGTTAAGCTGAAAATGGGTGGGTGCAGAGGAAGAGAAAGTTTGCTTCTGTTAAATGAAGTTATGTGAAAGTATTTGCATCAGTTAACTGCTGCCTTAAACAAGGAACAACTGTGTTGTAGTGAGACAAATGATGCAACTAGAAGACATTGTCATTGAAGTTGGATCAAACAGCATTTGCAAATACCATTTTTAAAGAACTTGGTGAAAAATTTTTACAGGAGAATACACAAGAAGCTCACTTTACCAAACAAATTGATTCAGCTGCCAAGTACCACTTCAACAACCTGAAGTGCTGTAAAATTTTGTGTATACTGTTTCTTAAAAAAAAACCAACCACTTATAAAGTTAAAAAACCACTAAATTTTTACACGTAAGTTCAAAACAAAAAAGGATAGTTTTAAAAGAAAGATGCTTAAAACACCATTTTTCATTTGTCATCATCATTAACATTAAACATTCCCTAGCTTAGCCTTTGTTCTAACATGTCACTATTGCACCCCTTTGTGGAAGAACAGTGAAAAACATCTCACATTTATTTTCATTCTAGTATTTTAAACTTGCAATATCTCTCTACAAAAAAAAAATCTGTATTTAAGCATTTTCTGCTGTTACTTTTTCCCTTCAACATCCTTTTCCTAGCCCTCAGAAGCCAAATGAATGTAGCGACAGGATATGCAGAACAGTTCCGTAGCCTCCCAGCATCTGTACCAGCTGAGTAACTCAAAGTAATGATAATGACTGAGCTTAACTGATACACTCAGGTTCACACTGATCCCGTTGCCAGAAGAAATTGAGTACAGTATATCTTTACAATTCCTTTTTTGGGGGGGGGGGGGTTGGGGAGGTGGAATATTTAGCCAGAAAAGGACTTCTTCAAAAGAAAAAAGTGACATGTGTAAAGAGGAAAGGAGCTTCACTGAACACATAAATAATGGAGTTTGGGTCACAGACAAAAGTAGCATTTACTGGTTCAATGCAAGAGGAAAAGAAAGGTAGATTAGGGGTAGAAGGTAGCTGTTACTCACCTCTCCCACTTCACTTCTTTTTTTAGAGACCCCTTCTGCTCAGAAAAACAATCTAAGCACTCTTAATTGTGCTGTGACAGTTTCGCTTCAAGCAGCTGGCAAGGTTACTAACTCCTGGTGTCTGTCCTGCCTGGCTACAGAGTCTTTTGTACTCACTGGCAATCAACTCCTGAAGTCCTGGAGCTTCCTGCACACCAATTTCAAGCAGGCTGACATGGATTTCAGTTTGCGTTAAAAATCTGCTTTGGTGACCATGGTGGTGCAAGAATCAACAAAAACCCCTCAAATACTTCTATAGAGGGCAGTGGGTACAACAGACAGGGGCTAATAACCCAGTAGGCCCCAATCTAAGTGTTCTTGTTTATCAATCAGATCCTTAAGATTCTCCTAGTACTTTCAAAAGTCCAAGTTTTGGAACTTTTGAAAAGATATTCCCAAGAACATTCTTTAGATAAGAATTACATGTTTTACTTCACTGTACATATCTAGAGCACCATATACCATGACTTTCATCCAGCTAGAGAATTCATTCACAGAGCATTTATATAGCAACAAATGAACTAAGCTTTTTGACATTATGTTATTTATAGCTTCCTTAATAACTAGCTCTAGAGATAAGTACAATGCTAATACTTTGGTGAATTTTTACATGTCTAAATCCTCTTCATTCTCAGAAGTGTGCCAGGAGGCTCTGGACATGTCCCACGGTCTGTGAAAGCACCGTCTTTTTATTGCAAGCAGGGTATCCGCCCTGCCACTCCATCTACCCATAAGCCATGATTAACAAACTTCTTAAATCAAGAAAATTAGTCTTAAAGTATACTTTAAGGTACACTTTATCTCCTGTGTTTAGTCAGATAGGCAAGGGACAGATGGAAAGCGTGAGGAGAAAGGTAAAAGGTATTTGCATGAGCCATGTCAACTTGTGGTTCTGGCAAGGCAAGTTTCAAATTCCTGTTTTCAGCCTAATCGATTTCATATCATCAATGTGTGCCCACCATTTAATTGTAACACCCCATCTGCTTAACCTTCTTAAAATACATTAGCAGTTCTACTCTTTGTCTTAAAGAGACAGAGAGTCTCTTATTTCTTATGAGATCTCTTATCAATCTCTTATGAGCCTCTTATCAATCCCATTGGAGTCTGGGATTAAAAGGTTCTCCTCTTTACTGGAAGCCAGTCATAACAAAAACTGATCCAGAAGCACATCTGCTTCTGAAGGTCCTTCATTTCTAGTTGGGGAAAAGTAGGAACTCCAAGAGTACAGACTGGCTTCTATTACATGCACATCCCTTTAGTTCTAAATAAAAGCAATTTACAGCTTGTGGTGGGTTGATCCTGGCCAGCAGCCAAGCACCTATATGTCAGCACACTCACTTGCTGCCTCCAGTGGGAGCAGGAAGAGGTGAGAGTGGGAAGAACAAAAGCAAGAAAAGTCAGGTGTCAAGTTTTCTCAACAGTTTAATCAGTGAAGGACAGAGGTGAATTTAAAAAGAAAAAAAAGGCCACTCAAAGACAATCACACACCACCTCCCACAAGCAGACCAACGCTCAGACAGTGTCTGAGCAATAACCACCCCAACTGGAAGCCACCCCCTCCACCTCCTCTTTCATCCTCTACCTCCTATTTATATTGCTGAGCATGACATTAGATGGCATGGAATATTCTTTTGGCCAATTCGGGTCGGCTGTCCAGCTGTGTCCCCTCTTAATCTCATAACTACCCCACGCCTGCTCGCTGGGGACTGGGGGAGGCAGGGTGGGGAAACGTGTAAGCCTTGAATGCTGTGCAAGCACTGTCCAGCAATAGCCTAAAGACTGGTGTGTTACCAACACAGTTTTAGCCACAAATCCAAAACACAGCAAGATTCAGGCTGCTATGAAGAAACTGAACTCCATCCCAGCCAGACCCAGGATATAGCTATATTTTGAACCAATACAAAACACAATACTCACAGAAACATATTCAGGGATAGAAAGCTGATCTTCAGGGAGAGACTTCAGCTTCTCATAGCAATCATCTGTTAGTTCCAAATCTCTCAAGCTACGACGGATATCTCCAGCCCTCTCCCTTAACTGATGATTTGTTTCCTCCAGTTGCTTCTGTCTCAATAAAATAGTTTCCATTTCTTGTTTCATTAGAGCCTGATGTTTTCTTCAAGATGGATTTGAAAACAGAAAACAATAAGTAGCGAGTTACACAAGTGACAATCCTTCACAATACCCTGGACAGTGAGAGAGTTATGCTCATTTTGTAGAGGGGAAAGTTTACAGAGAAATTAGGTAATTAACATTAGCACAAGAGTGTAGACCACCATGGTTACACAATCAGATCAAACACAGTATACATAAAAAGCCAGAAAATTCATAGTCACTGACAATACAAATCTGAATCTGATAAGTGACAATCTCCACATATGCAGACTTGAATTTATAAACTAGTCTTAGTTTACCGATTAAAAGGTTAAAAACATGGAAAAGAAGAATATATTACCACACAAAAACTATGGAACTAGTAAATCACCAAATAAAGCAATACTAATGTTAATTTGTATCTTGCCAAGTTTCGGCATATACATGCTTATGTCCTATTCCACACACGACCCTTCACTATGTTGGTGTCTTCTCCCAAGTAACTAGCGATAGGACCAGAGGAAATGGCCTCAAATTGCACCAGGGAAGGTTTAGACTGGATGTTAGGAAAAATTTCTTTACTGAGAGAGTGGTCAAACATTACTGAGAGAGTGGAACAGGCTGCCCAGGGAGGTGGTGGAGTCACCGTCACTGGAAGTGTTCAAAAAACATGTAGGCATGGCACTTCAGGACATGGTTTAGGGGGCATGGTGGTGTTGGGTTGACAGTTGGACTTGATGATCTTGAAGGTCCTTTCCAACCTTAGTGATTCTGTGATTCTATTTTCTACCTAGTGTAACATACAAAGTTGGGGTCCTTTAAAAAAAAAACAAAACAAAATAAACACCACTACACTTAAACAACCAACCTTATTTCCAGCCTTAAGACACTATTATTACTTTTATCACCAGTGACAAGGTACTATATGGCAAGAGAAACTGCATGTCACAGAGATATTTCAAAGTGTTTATTTTATTTAAATCAAATGCGACTGACCTACTCTTTTGGAGGTTTTAGCTGTAACTCTTGAAAACATACTCAAATTACATCATTGTTCAAAATGCAATAATCTCTACATTATTTAAAAAGTAATATTAAAAATACTAGCTTTGCTAGTACTTCACAGCAATGTCTGCCCCACTTGTTTCAAAAAGACAAAAGAAAATCCCAAGTCAGCAAAGCAGTCACACATGGACATATTCTCACATAGCATACAATTCTCTTAAACCAGGATGAACAGTAAGGTAACAGACAAACAAGAAAAATAATGAAAAGACTGGGGAAAGGAAAGTACTTCAATCTTTTTATGCTCATTAATAGCATTAATGCTCATTTTGCACATTAGTACTTTTTTGTTGAGCACTCCTCAGACAACTCAAGTACGGCCAACATAAAAATATTCTACACTGGTGCAAATAAGCACACAGAATGAGAGACATTTTCCTGAGAGCCAGCTGCTCTTAGTTGAAAGACTTTGCTGTAACTAATCTCAGGTCTGGCTTCACATCACTAAATCTGCTGCAGGCTTACTACAGAATATGACTTTGAATTAGTCACATCCTGTAAGCTGATGCATCCTCTACTGTAACATAAGAATATTAAGTAATGCTCTTTCTTCAAAGTCCTATTACAGGTGTTAAAACATTTAATTGACAAAGTAATTTGGAGAAGACTGCTAGCCAGTCTATTTTCAGCTATAGGTTAATTGAAAATATTTCAGAAAAGCAAGGAAAAAAGTAAGTTTCTACATCATCAACTGAAAGCATTTCTGACCAATAAGCAATCCTAACTGGAAGTGCTAGACATTATCCCCTTACCATTCCCCAAGTCATCCAGGATGCAGTTATTAAAAATTCACTTCAAATCTGCCCCCTCTACCTACTCCTTTTGCTCTTCACTGGTTCTGAGAACATTCTTACTCGAATTTCCTGTTAAATTTTGAATCCAGGTAACTATAAAACCAAAACCACAACTTCAAGTGAGAGCTTATTTCAAATTTACTTGTATGTAAGTTGAATATATGAATTCCATTTGTAGAATGGAAATACTAATATAATCTGCAAAAGAAATCCTACTCATGTATTGTCCATGAATTAATTTGAATTCATATTGGTAAGTTATTAAAGATGAAGGTTTTTTGTTTTACTTCCGTCATACCTAGCATCTTCTTGCTGTAATGCCAGCTGACTATCCAGTCGTAAAGACAACAGCTGCTTTTGATGGATTGCATCATTAAGCTTCTCTTCTAGCTCTTCAATCTAAACATATAGAATATAAATATACAACGAAGAAAAGAAGTTACCTTGGTAATTTTTAAAACACATTTGACAAAAAGAACTTGAAAGAAAAAAAAGTGGAGAGCCCAATGCACTGGGAAATACAATAACAATTGTCTAAAAAGAGCTCTAAATATGCTAACGCTTCACAAAATACACTATGGATTTTGCCCTAATGAGCTAGAAATAAAAAAATTTAGTTCTACAATTCATGTTTTTCAGCCAAATAGCTACTTGTTCAGCTGATTTCAAACTAGGCTTAAACTCAGAGCAGCAAGCCAGTGAAAGCCAGACTCAGCATATAGTAGGTTGTACATGTGGACTGCACACAAACATGGCAAAGCTTTTACACCTTTCTTAATTAGTTTCATGTATCTTAGTGGAAACTGTACACACCAAAATCTCCTACTATTAGCATGTTGGTATATTCTAGCCACATCTTCATTAACAGATCATTGAATAGCATTCAGATGACTTTCCAGTATTCCTCAAGATCAGGTTAAAAGCTCTATTACGTCAGTGTTAAAATTATTAATGATTTCTGAAAGAACACAGGTCTTTTCCCTCTGTTTTTAGAAAAGTAAAAGCTAATTTGATCCTCCTCATCCATTTATAAGTAAAACACATTGGACAAATCATCTAAGTTTTACATACCTTTGTTTCCTCCTTTTCTCATTAAAAAAAAAAAAGTTAAGTAGGCTTCCAGTATGTAATTCACGGAAATTCTTTTCAGAATGGAAGCTTCTATCATACTCTAAAAGCACGAGAAACAAGAAAAGATGATAGGACAAAAGAAGCAACATTTCTTACCTTGGTCAAATATTCTACTTTCAAGTTGTCAATCATCAAGTTTTTCTGAGATAACTCTATTTTAAGCAGCTGAAGATTATGGAGCAACTCCTTCCGTTCAATCAGCTGCTTAGTGATTTTAACAGTACCTTCTCTCTCTTCAGAGGAAGAAACATCATCGGTTGGTATTGTGGTTTCTAAGCTAATATCTTCAGACTCCAATGAGCTAGAAATGTTTACTTTCCTCATTTCCTTAAAGCTTTTATGTGACATTTTCTTTCACTGTTTTCAAAGCTTTTTGAATTTATACTTTCAGATGAGCCCCCTGAAGAATCAACTGCAAAAATCAAAACAATTAAATGAAAGGCATCATGTCATTACAAAAAATTAACCAGTTAAACAAGACCACTAAGCAATACTTCTGAGCATCACATAATTATATTTTTTTTGTTCACCCAAGAAAAACATTTTAAGCTCTGAAGAGGGCAGCTGCCTGAGGACTCTCTTCCGAAACCAGGGTTTTGACTTGCAACAAGCTAACCAGTGATGTGAATCACCCTGACTAGCAAGATGTTATAGTCAAGTCAGTATGTGCAGCTGCCATTCACACGGTCAGAAGAGCATGCACCAAAAACTCCCGAGACCCATGAGGCACAGGGGGTCAGAGAACATCCAATAAGGACCGTAACAAGTCTAGTTGGAGAAAACAGTAAAGGAATACTTCGGTGTCCACCACTGTCTTCTCTAAAGCAGCAGCTCCACTGTTGTTACCAGGCTAATTTAAGTCACATGTACTTCTACAACCACCTGCTGCAGACCAGAGCTTTTACTGAAGACATACACAGATTAAGGCACGCTGTTCCAAGCATTACAGAGTAAAGCGGCTCTCCCGGGCCATCCCCCCCTTCCCCACGGCAGGAGCAGCTCGGTGGAGGAGATACTGTTCAGCCCGCCGGGTGCCCAACTCTGCGGCAGGCAACGCGCAACTGCCCAACCGGTAACGGCACACGGCGGAAG
>NW_010524321.1:0-3684 GCF_000687285.1 Phaethon lepturus | reverse complement strand
CCGGGGGGGCTGCAGGGCTGCTGCTCCCACATGTTCTCACTCCTCTCTTCTCCGGCTGCAGTTGCTGTGCTGTTCCCTCCCTGCCTTAACCCTGTCACCCCAGAGGTGCTGCCACTGTCGCTGATGGGCTCGGCCTTGGCCAGCGGTGGGTCCGTCTTGGGGCCCGCTGGGGGTTCAGCAGCACAGCCGTCTTGGAGCCGGCTGGTGTTGGCTCTGTTGGACATGGGAGAAACTTCTAGCAGCTTCTCACAGAAGCCACCTCTGTAGCCCCCACCTCTACCAAAACCTTGCCATGCAAACTCAATACAGGGACAGAAAGGTTACCTAGTGACTGAAATTATGGGAAATATCACACTCTGTAGTAGTCTGATTTCAGTAGCATAGCTGACCCATTTTGCACCCTGAAATTCTTTCTTGCTTCTTAGCAAGCATTAGAAAGCATCTGTTCTCTCAGTTATGCTGGAGCTATGGAAATGATTATCGGGTCTCAACATACCAGAAGTGAAGCATTAATTTAGGAAAGTAATCAGTAACTGAAAATAATGTAAGAATTTTATCAGACTAGACTGATATTGTTTTTATGTAAGGATAATACTCACTATATGTTTGGATTGCTTCCATGGCTTACATCCATGGTCTTCAAAATACTTCAATATATGTTACGATTTTTTAATATCTCTGAGATATTATTTTTGTAATTTCTGTTATGGACCTCTTACATCTGAATAGCCCTGGAAAGATGAAAAACCTCCTCTACTCTCAGTGGGAGGAATGGGTGAATGATGAAGACATCATGCAGTCCAACCATTTCTAAAGAAAATGATGCATAGGTAAGTTAAGTAATTGCTGATGCTGGTATCTGTGGCAAAATTTGGAATGAAACTCAGGTATGAGTCCTGCTTCTCATTATCATTGCTAGGCATTAGGTACAGCACATTTACAACTGGAAGTGTTGAAAAAACATGTAGATGTGGCACTTCGGGACATGGTTTAGTGGTCTTGGTGGTATTGGGTTGATGGTTGGACTTCATGATCTTAAAGGTCTTTTCCAACCTTAATGATTCTGTGATTCTGTGAACTCATTCGGTGCACAGCACTGACAGAATTTGCCCAATGACTTAAGTGATTTCAGTTACACTGTATGATATTACTTATGAAATGTAACAAATGAAATTTGGTGATATTTAAACTTGACTGGCATAAACAAAATAAAAGACTATAGGTAGGGTCACCTGTAACTGCCATTCTTGGATATATTTCATCATAAGGACTCTCTTTCCAAAAGCTGTTTGGCTGTAACAAATAGCTCCTTGGGGCCAAATCTTCTGTGCTGGATGACTGTCTCCAGCTAAAAAGATTACTTTTTTTAAGTTCAGCCATTTGAACCCAAGTCATTTACATGAATGGTGTTCCATCCATTAAAATATAGCTGCATAATGCTTTTGCTGGGTAAACTCCAGAGCATTTATGTTCATTTAGGAGATATTTGAAATATGGTGGAGTTGGGGCTGGTGACAAATATACACCTTTTTTAGTCTCTATAGGAGCCTCATAGTGCGAGCAAGGAATAGAATGCAATCACATCTTACATTACATGTGCAAATAAGGTATAAACATAATTAATTTATCTGAAGATGTTACATGCTTGATCTCATATCTTGGTGGTTTGGAAGGCCATGATAAGTTTTCTGGAGCAGATCTGCAGAACTGTGTGGAAATACAATGTTTATGAACTAATTAAAGTGCTGTATGGTAGATATTGTAGTCTACCATCAGTATCTTCTGCTGCAATGCTTCTCCCTTGATGTGTGACCTCACATGACTGTTGACTCCCCAGCATGTGACAAGTCCCACATAGATGGTCCACAAGATTCCAGGAGTGGTTCAGTGCTCCAGAGTGCTCTGGGAACATTGATTTATCCCATAGATAGAAGAGGATTATCAAAGTTTTCCACTGTTTTTCTCCCTGTTAGTTGCTGACGATATTTGTGGAAGAATAGGATCACTGTCTTTTCTGTTTGCAGCTGAAGGGAGGAGAAGGATGAAACAAGACTTCTCTTACTCTTTTTTTCTCCTATTAGCAATGTATTCCTTTTTATTCTCAATGCATTTTTTGACTTTATAAAGAAAGCTGGGATTGGATCTGTGGAAAAACTCCACAAATTTCTTCCTTTGTCTGAAAAAATAAGATTGCATCTCTGCTCAGAGGAATGCAAAACTTGAAAGTTTAGTTATATCTGATGGTACTTCCTTCCCCCAGTGATGTTGAGAAATTTACATTAAACTTAGGGAAATAATAAATGTGCTGTAGTATATTTAAAGGACTAGATGTTATTTAAAGGACTAGGCATGTTAGTCCTAGTTATGTAGTAACATGCTTCCTTCTTTCTAATCAACATGTTTGTATTGCCTTGTCCTGTTATTGGTCTGCCATGGCTGAGTGAACAATATGATGTCAACCATGGAAAATCAAAATATACTCACTTGTAGGCATTTGGAAATCTTCAGAATCAAGTGACATACACAAGGGTACTGGTAACAAATAAGGCAAATAGTGTGGAACCGGAGACTAAAGCCCTACTTCAGAAGGTTCTCTCTTGCAAAGTTCTTTCCTCTCATATTTTATGTACTGTGCCAGTGGGCAGTTGTCAGTATGGATTCTGCTTATCTCAGCTAACAGGAGGGAATGTAAGTGACTGGACGTGAGGATGTTTGTTGCTGTTTGTCTTGAGCTATTGCTTTGAAACTGCCTGACTGTCAGGAGCTGCAGCCTGATAACAGAAAAGTCAGCTTTCAGAATCACAGAACAGTTGATGTTGGAAGGGTCCTCTGGAGATTGTCTGGTTCAACCACCCTGCTTAAAGCAGGGTCTTCTAGAGCAGGTTGCTCAGGACTGTGTCCAGTCATTTTTTTTTTTTCCCAAGGATCAAGACTCTCCAGTTGGCCTGGGAAACCTGTTACAGTGTTCTATCACCCTTACAGTAAAAAAGCTTTTTCTTGTGTTTAAACTGAATTTCCTGAATTTCAGTCTGTGCCCATTTCCTCTTGTCCTTTCACTAGGCATCACTGATAAGAGTTTGGCTCTGGCTTCTTTACTGCCTCCCATCAGGTATTTATACACATTGATAAGATGTGCCCCCTACCCCCAGCCTTTTCTCTAGACAAAACCAATCCCTGCTCTCCCAGCCTGTTACAGAAACATAGAATCATAGAATAGTTTGGGTTGGAAGGGTCCTTTAAAGGTCATCTAGTCCAACCCCCCTGCAATGAGCAGGGACATCTTCAACTAGATGAGAGTGCTCAGAGCCCTGTCCAACCTGACCTTGAATGTTTCCATGGATGGGGCATCTGCTACCTTTCTGGGCAACTGTGCCAGAGTTTCACCACTGTCATGAAAAATTTCTTCCTTATATCTAGTCTAAATCTTCCCTCTTTTAGTTTAAAACCATTACTCCTACTTAAAACCTAGTATAGCTACAGGCCCTACTAAAAAGTCTCTCCCCATCTTTCTTAGAAGCACTCTTTAAATATTGAAAGGCTGCAATAAGGTCTCCCCAGAGCCTTCTGCAGGCTAAACAACCCCAACTCTCTCAGTCTGTTCTCATAGGAGGGATGTTCCATCCCTCTGATCATTTTTGTGGGCCTCTTCCGGTCCCTCTCCAACAGGTCCATGTCCTTCTTGTG
>NW_010524320.1:35364-45806 GCF_000687285.1 Phaethon lepturus | reverse complement strand
GGAGGACACAAATGTGGATGTGCTTTATTGCTTACAGCCTTGCGTCCAGAGCACCATGCCAGGACGAAGCAAGCAAGTTCAAGAACACACAAAGGTCAAAGCAGTGCCTAAGAAGGTTATGTTTTCTCCATGGAAAAGATAACAGGAACAAGAACCACAAGATGATCTTCCATAGCTGGTCCCCTCCCTGAGCTAGACAAGAATAAAGCCTGGTTTCTGATGGCACTTTTCTAAAGACCTGGCAGGACAGAGAAACATGTGTTACTCACAGGACTCGGAGGCTGGGCAGCTGTTGGCACATCCCTCTGGGGAGTAAATGAATGCCTGCCCGGGTCAAGGTCCTAGACGAGTGGAGGAAAAAGAAGAAATGGTGTTACTGAGAGCCTGCGCACAGACTCTGTGACCCACAAGCCCAGCTACCAGTCCCAGATGGTGGCAGGAGAGGCAATATCAATGGGACAATGAAATACCTGGAGAGAAACAAAAACTGAGTTGGAAACGGGCACTGCTGCTAGACCTGCTAAAGGTGAATGCGTCTATAAGAAACTTTGGGACCTTGTTGAGTACTGAATGCACTGCTGTCCTTGGGCACATTGAGGGCAAGTGTCAGTGCCCTCCATGACGTGCTCTGCCATGCCAGTTCCCCATTGTCCAGACTGGTGAACCACCTGGAGCCACGACTGCCTCAGAAACGCATGTATGGGGGACCGATGGCATGTCTCTGGGTCCCTGAGGCAAGGCATAGCCAGGTCACACTCCTGGACTGGGATGCTCAGCTGTGCTCCCAGTTTGGGCATAGCATGTGGACCAGTGCCCTAGAGAGGAGAAATGTGGGTGGCCAGAGACAACATGTCCTCCAGGCTCCTGTTCTCCTGGGTCTGGTGGTGTGAGGATGGAACCAGACCTGTTCCGGGAGCCCCCAGCCTGGGTGGCAGACATGTGGCAACACAGAAAACGTTTTCTGCATTGCACTGCGCTGCCAGTGCCAGTCCCAGGGTGGGCAGAGACACTGGGTTTAGCAGACCATGCCGAAGCACTGCACCCAAAGTCTCATTCCTTCACAGATGCAGAGGGAAGGAAGAAAAAAAATAAAAAAAAGATCGGAGCACACTCAACAGTACCGAGAGAGCAACTCACAGAGAGGAAAGCTGCTTTCAGGAGCCACAGGGGTGAAACGAAGCAGAGGGGTGAGTGACCAGGGAGAGGCAGAGCTGAAGACAACCAACTGCACAGCACTGCGAAAGTTGTCCTCGCTGAAACAGCCTGAACCGCCTTGAAGGAGGAAGAGCACACATAGCAGGATAAAAGGGAGAGAGTTGCCACTCACAAAACTTCTAGGCTGGTGGTGCCTTTAAGGTCTGGGAATTCTCTGATGTCTGTTGCACCATTGAGTGACCTGCAGAGAAATGAGGGTGAAGTGAGGTGGACAGAGGACCCAGAAGCAAGTACAGATGCCCAATCAGTCATGGTGGCAAATCTGCTTCCTCACACTCAAATGTGTAGATCAGAAGTCCAGATCCAAAGGTGTCCCTCTCATCAACGTGCCACTGCCTGCTGGGTGGTGGATCCTATGTCTCATGCAGTGCAGATGCATTGAGCTGGAGCTGGGCATTTCTATGCAAGGAGGCTTGGCAAGCTCAGACTCTCCCCCAACCACTGAAATTCTTGGCATGATCTCTACCCAAATTAAATAAAACCCCCCAAACAATTACCATGTGGAATGTAAGCAGGGCATCCCACCCAAGCCTCCCAGAGTCTACGCATTAAGAACTAAAGAATGCATGGGTATTTTATTTGCCTGAGTGTGTGTTCCTGCAGTAAGAAGCTGGGTGAGGCTTATAAATAGAGATTTTGAGGTTGCCTCTGCCTCAATATTTAGTGCTGTGCCACAACAGGTTAGCTGAAGAGCCAGCCAGTCCCGGCTACCCAATGAGGAGCATCTATTCCAGTCTAGATGGTGCCCACCACATGGTGGTGGCCCTGGAGCAGGTTTAGAGTCATACAAGCACTGTCACTGCTGGCTGCCCAGTAATCTTATTTGTGCCATGGTGTCCGTGTTATGGGACACATGTTCCTCCGCTTCTCCATCTTGTGCAGGAAGGCAGATGTGTTTAGTGGCCTTGTATTTGGGCAACTATACAACAGTGCAAGGCTTGCTTGAGCAGCATGCAGCAAAAGTCGTGGCACTTGTGAGTGTGGTTTTTGCTCGGCTGATGCAGCTGTGGAGACCCTAGAAGACTCCAGTGTCTGTCAGCTGGCTGGGCAGGAGGAATGAATTGCTCCCTCCAGAATGGCTTTCTCAAAATTATTCTTCCTCAGCAGAAAAAATCTACAGTGTCTACTCCTTGGCTCATTGCCTTTCAGGCTGGCCAGAAGAGTGGTGTCATGGAATTCTATTGGCATGAGAGCTGTAGAAAAGAGGAAGGGAGAAGGACACTAAGATGTCCAGCTCCCAGGACTTGGAGCTTGGATGTGTTACCTCTCTGAGGATGTGCTTGGTGAACTTACAGAGTGTGGAGCTTTGGCAAGTACTGGAAAGCAGACTGTCCAACAAACTGGATGGGATTGTCATAAAAATGGCTGTAAAAGAAACGAGTAACTCTTCAGATTCTGCCGCACATGAAAAGAAGATGCTATTACAGGTCAAGAGCCTTGGAGTAACTAGTAAGCTATGTAGGGGGTGGTGGCTATTCTGTGAGGAACCCTTGTTTCCCAGCTAACCCCAGGCTCTCCCACTAGTCTGTTTTGGCTAAACATTGGTACAACTGAGGTCTCCTGCTGCTCTTGAAGGGCCTTTTAGGGTCCTGTGAACCAGGCAGGCTAGAAAGATGCAAAGCCCTTCTTCAACCCTGCCATAGTACTGTAACTCTACTGAGAAACACCTTGCACTTGATGACACCTCCTCTGATCTTACATATCCACAGCATCAGCATCTTTTCTATTTGTGACAGTCAGTGGGTAGAAGTGAACTCTTCTAGGATCCAACTAGCTTTAGGGAGAGTTGAATCACTTCCTACAAGAAGTACTTTCTCCCCACCAACTGTGAAAGACTTTAGATGGGCAGATCCCACGGGGATATGAGTATACTGGATGTGTTTCACCTCCACATCACTCCAAGGATGGTGTCCAAGGAACATGGGGATGAGTTTTGTTTGTTTTGACTGGAGCAGTGACTGTTTTCACCCTGTGTCACCATGGCTTTCCAGATGTTGGTATTTCTATAACTTAAGTCCCAGACTGGCCAAGTGGAGCTTTTGTCACTTGCCATGATTTCCAATATGAATGTGGTTCAGGGAAGAGCTGTCCAAAATCTCTGCCTGTGCCTGGGTCAGAGGGGCAATGCTCTGGCAGCCAGCTGTATTTACCTGCAGAACTTCATGCCCATGGATCTGTGGGATATGTGTGACACAATGATCTGGTGTGATATGGTATCCTACCTCCCTGACACATATAGCTATTGCTGTAGCTGGCTAGCAGCTTTTCTAAACACAAGGAATAAACAAAGGCAGATGTCAACCAGGGCTTTGAAAATCCTGTTATGCATGGCAAGATTTCCATGCAGACCACCCATATTGTTCCTTCATTGTTATCAACCTGTACTGCAGCAAAGTCCAGCTGTGGGGAAAGGAGAACCCATGGCAAAAAACCTGACACATAGCTGAGGAGGAGCTAATTTCAGCTTGCGTTGGCCCATATGTCAAACTGTGGTCATGCTGACAACTGTCAGAAATCCCAACCAAAGACACCAGGAAATGCCCCTTTCCAAGAGAGGTAAGGATTTAGGAAATATTGTTTAATTTTCTTACATTGTTTGGAGGAGGGGATTCCCAACAAATGCATTCTCTGGAATAGCTTTGATGTTGTTGTTATGAAAACCGCTGTTGGGAGAAACAAATATCTTGATATTAATGGATGAGAAAGGCTTAGAGACACCTTTCCTTGACACTTTTAAAGGCAGAAAGCCTTCAAAACACACCTAAAATAGGAGGTGTAGGCTCTGTTCCAGCTGTAACATCATCCCAGCAAGTGAACAAGGTCTGTCCTGTGGCAGGACAAAGCCCTCATTCTGCTGTATTTACTCTGTGTATAGCTTGTTGCTCCATACGTCACTCCACTGAACCCACCAAGAATAAAAGGACTTGAGGTTTAAGACTTTACAGGTCAGGAAACAAGAGCAAACAAAACACACTTATTTTATACCCTTCAGGAATTACAGTATGTATGGATGGTCTCTTCATTATAGCTTCACAGCCATTAAACAGAGTGCAGCCTATCATGAATTATTGGCCCATGTGACTTTAAAGTATTTGTAGATCCAGCTGTGATATTTTTGGTTAAGCTTGAGAAAATTGCTATCAACAAACTTTTGCAGCAGAAGACAGCTCTGTGGCCACAGTCTAAGTTCCTATCCATGAAAGGCAGCTATGGGATCCTGTGTCCACGACCAAGACCAGGCTCTGAGTGATGCCCAAGTTGTTTAGTCCCAGAGGTGTCTGAGTGATTAGTTGGATGGCTATTTGAAATTTGTCTCTTATTTACTAATGGGCATTTCAAAAACTGCCTCAAAGTGGATTAAGGCTCTTATTCTCATTTTGAATGTCAGAGTAATGATGATAACTGGTCTGACCTGAGAAATCTCCTTGACAAGAAATTCTTCTAGTAAAAGAAAAATGTAGTGTCAGATTTTTACTCCAAGCCTCCCAGAAGCATCAAAGCAGCTGCTTTTGTCCTACCCCAGCCTGTCATCCATGTGACACAGTCTTAGGGTCCACAGGAACTGTGGATCCAACATCAACTTGACTTGACCCCATCTTGGAACTTCTACCTTTGTGGGTGTTAAGTGGGATGGTTTCCTGTTTTTAGTGTCTCCCAGGCTGACTGATCTGAGGAGACTGAGCTAGCCACTAAAATGGTCATAAACTTTTGTAATTCCCTATTATAAATTTGTCCTAAGGGAGATCAAACAGTTTCTGCACATCAGAGGAGGTGGCACAGGGCCCGCAGAAACCATGGCCTCACAGTAACACAGATAACTCCATGGCTGTGGTCCCAAGGTGGGGAATGGACATTAGGAGTAGCTGGAGATCATATGGACTTCGAGTTCACCAGATACCACAGGAGAATGAAGAGCTGCAGGAAGAACCTCCTCCAAGCCTGATGGGGGATCTCCCACTCACCTCCACCAGCTGTGGTGCAGAGGCTGATGGTGAGGTGATTAGAGCTGAGGGATGTCGAGGGGATAAACTGCTTTTATGTGCATGGTGGAGAGGGCTGGGAAAGATAAAAGAAAATCTTGGACCGAGTGGTCTCCCCAAGTTGAGCACACGTGACGCTTTATTGGTCACTCTCCATCGAGGAATGCTTTCGAAAAGGAATAAATAGAAAATCTCACAGCTCCTGCAGTCGGCCCAGCGTCCTGATAGCCCCAGGAAATTCCAGCAGCTCATTGTAATTTAGATCCCTGAAAGACAGAGAAGGGAAAAACATTCATTAATGTGGTGTAGAAACTCAACCAAGTGTATCTGTGCTTTGAAGACATGGAAACTTGGTTGTTAAGCATAGGAGACAGGTTTTTCCTACTGTGTTGATCCAGCCACGGCCTGGAAACAAAATCTCACACATTCCTGCAGCAGGATTATTCCCTGCTAGGAGCATGGTCAGACGAGAGCCAGTCCAAGCAGTGGCTGCTGCCATCTGGGCTCTTTCCCCCCAAATCCCTCTATGCCTGGTGCTGGACCGTGCTGCTGCTTCACATCTCCCGAGTGCCCCGGCCGCCTCTCCCAGGGACTCGCCGCCAGGTGCTATGTTTGTGAGTCATTTTTCTTGCTCTTCCAGGTCAAAATGGGATGTTATGAAGGATGAGAAACACAAAAGCAGCTTCCATTGTGTGGGCCCCCTGAAAGGGCTTTCTCTGTGCCCCCTTGCCCTGCAGTGCAGACAGGATCAGGGAACCGTTCCCTTGGTGCTTGTTCTGGGGATGTCAGAGCTCCCTGCCACTGGGATGTGTTGTGACTGGGACCAGTGGGATGAGTGGGCTATGGGGAGACCAGGGTCTTCTTTCAATGGTTGGGCTGAACTCCACATTGGAAACTGTGAGACCAAGGTGGAAGTGATGTGCAAGAGGTATTGACACTGCTGAGTGTTAAGTTTAATTTGCAGTATAATAAATTAAGTAAAATATAATATGTTTGTCATAATGACAAGTGCACAGTTTACCTTCCCTGACTCGGCAACCAGAAGAGACATCTGAGCCTGAACGAAACCTTGTGGGATGTATTTGTGCTCCAAGGATGGGATGGCATCTCAAGAAAAGGATTTATCTGAGCTATGGGGCACTGCTGGCAGCCCTAAAAGCCTCTGAATGTACTGACCCTGCTGTTGACTGGAGGGGGCCCATGGAGACTGTCAGGGCTTTAGACATGTAGCACTCCTCGAGCATGCCCAACGCTCTCCTTGGAAAGGCAGTTCCAGCTGAGATGGTACCATTTGACCTCATCCCAGCCATCCCACAGACCAAGACACTGAAGCCCGAAAACCACGTGAATGCTTCCTACCTGCATGAAACTCACCGAATTTTAAGTGGTAGATACTTTGGAACATGAGGGTAATTACTGGCTCCTGGAGATTACTGTATAATTACACTTAATGGACCACAAAGTAATTACCATGTAACCTGGATTGTGGTTTATGGAACAGAAATAGCCGTGCATTTACACAGCAAGGAGTTGCTGCCCAATTACCTTGTAATTCTCATCCTCTGGGCCTAGGCATGGTAATTACGTTATGATCTCTCTTGGCCCCCCTCTCTCTTTCATAGTCCTCTTCTTTACCAGTGTCCCATCTTGGGAATTACTCTACAGCACCATCTCGGCTTTGCCCTGTAGGTATTTACACAGTAAATCACCCCAGAGACTCTCTCCAAATTGGTCGTCCCTTGTGCCTTCCAGGACTCCAGGCTTATGTGACTTACTCCGTATCTTCTGGTTTCGTCCCCTATCTTGTAATTCCCTAGGACAGGAGATTGGCCTGGATGGGTTTTATCTTGTGTAGCCCTGAAAAGCTCCATATCAGACCTTGCTGCTGGATTTCCTTTGCAGCCCAGGGGATGTGGCAGGTCCTGCTATGGCAGCGTTTGTCTCCCCACACCAAGGGCTATTTTCTCTCCTCCAGTTACAGAGGGGTCTGGCTGCCTGCACTATGTGTGTGGATTTGAGCAAATGAATCCTGCTCCTGTGGCACCTATTCCTCAAGTGCAAGGCTCTGCAAAGTGTTCACATAGTTAAATAATTGGCCATCAGCAGGAGAGGAGCACAGGGCTGGTGACAAGACCACAAGCTCTGCCTCCCTGCCATGTCCAACCAGCAGTGCAGTGGCAGAGTCCCAGCACATACGAAGCTGCTGTGCATGTCCCCAGCACCCAGGAGCGAAGCAGGAGCGACACATCCCCTCCTCATGCCAGCTCGTATCTATTAGGTAGAAGAGCTCTACATCTCCTAAAGAATTTGCTCTGACACACTCAGTTCTCCCCTGGGTCCAAGCAGGTCAGTGATTCTTTTCCCTTCATGTCTGCTTGAGCCCAAAATGATCTGTCTAAGAATAAATAGCCCGACACATGGCTGCTCATACGCCTCACTCTTTGCGAGGCGCACAGAGCTCGTTATCAGCTGCTTGGATGCTCTTAGCCCGTTTCTCTCGATGGTACCTCTCAGGCGTCCATCACTGTCATGGCCGAGTACCTCACAATATGCAGGCTCTGTGCCGTGGGGGAAGACAGGGCAGGACTTTTACAATGCACAGCCCTTCACTGAAGCTCGAGGAGGCACGGGAGTGGATTTCCAAAGAGAACGAGCAATTAGAAGTGCACACAGGACACTGCTGGGCGTTTTGAAAGCATCAGTCAAATCCCATTAACCTTCAGATCACGGCACTGAATGAAATCAGAGGGCATTAGCAGCCTAAGTAAGTTGACTGACAGTCCCAAATCTCTATCTGTGCATAAGGTGCTTAATACCTTCGAAAGTCTCACCCTGCAGCGACTTCCCAAGGTTACAGCGAGGTTTCACAGCGGCGCAGGAAGCTGCAGAGGTCACTCGAGGCTGGGTGTCTGTCTGCGCTGCTTCCCTCCCTTGTGCCACATCCTGCAGGCCTGGGATCAGCCTGCGTGACGCCAAGGGGCCGGCCCCGGCGGAGAGGCTGCCCGAGCCCCATCCCCAGACGACACTCAGCCCACGGCCGCCGTGCCACCCGCGCTGGGGGAAGCTCTGTGCGACGGCGCGGGGCTGAGTTTCTCCCCAGCGATAACTGATGTGCCTGTGAGCAGCTGACAGATGGAAAATATTGCCCAGCAGAGAGGAGGCTTGGCTCACCTGTGATTCACTAACAGAAAAAGGGAGCTTGATCTGTAACCAGTATTATTTACAAGGAATAATTCCGCGTGCTGTAATATTTGCTCCTGTCTTTCTCTAAAAATGCATTTCCTTTCCAGCCTGTGTCTCTTCCAGGCAGGCTGGTCTTTCATCAGCAGATGAACATTTTGTTTGTACCTCTGCGTCCGTGCAAGTACGTACAGGACCGGTTCTTCCTGAGCGAGCACACACCTCTCCCAGCCCTGGCAGCACCGCGGTGCCTCCCCCCCGCCCTTGACAGGTACAAAGCGCATTGTGTTCAGCGGCTCCCTCTGGGTAAAAAAGCCATCTCTGAATGCTGGCGTATACCGGGCTTGTTGGAAAGTGGAAATGCAACCAGGTGTAGTCACGCTGCTCCGGCGGGGCTGCCAGCAACCCCAGACTGTTCAGGAGAGACAATGTGCTCGTGCTCACTCCTGCTGGAGCTTCCTGGTTTTCGGAGAGGTGAGCCTCCCCCCTGGAAAACAAACCCGCTCATTAACAGCTCCCCTGAGTGATGCTTGCAGCTGGCTGCTCTTCTTCTATGTGCTGCTTGCACTGTCCTGACCTGACAGCGCTGCCTTGTGCCAAGCCCTGCCAATTTTGGGGCATTCATCTGGTTAGAGGAGGCTGGAAGAAGCCAGAATCTGAGATGGTCCCCAGATGTCACCTCTTCCCTGCCAGGGGGGCAGCTCTCCCTGAAGCCCAGACCCAAACCAGGACACAAGGGTGGCTTCCCCTCACCCTTCTCCTTTCTTCACAGAACTTGAGTTGGGCTCTGGTTGAAGCAATGACCCAGAAAGAGCCTCTGACCTTCACCGCAGGGGAGGCTGTGGATGTTCATGGCAGTGGGGAATATGTCTGATAACAGCAGGGCTACATCCGTCCCAGACACTGCTCCTCTCCGCCTGCTCTCCCATGATGAATTTGGCCCAGCCTGCATGCCCAGTGGTGGGTCTCCGGAGCTTCTTTCCCAGTGTAAGGGCAAGGCAGTTGGGAAGGAGTCTGGGCTCCATGGATTGGGGAGGATTTTGCATTCTGACTTCCGTGGCAACAAAATTTCCTCCAATGAGCATGTCAGTGAACTGTACATCATTTACAGACCCTTTCTAGGGGCTGGGTGGATATAGAAAATGGACGTGCAGTAGAAGACACCTGCATGTATCCCCTTTCTCTCCCTGCCTTATCTGAGTTGCTTGGGCAATGCTTTACTGGTCCCAACTCCGTGCTCTGACACTTTCCTGCTGCTTCCACCTTTGGGATGAGGTGGAAAAAGCTGCAAAAAGCCAAACTCGCTGCCAGGTGACACTATCCCCACTGCACTGCTGTGGCACATGGGCTGGGGTGGCCGTGGGGCTGGCCAGGGACATCTTTTGGCCCAAGGGAGCTGGACCTGGCACTGCTGGGATCTCAGCTGCCGCAGATCTGGGGTCTGCTCCAAGGCTTTGCACGCTTACGAGGTCTCCCGGCTGTGGGGTGCTGCCCTTATAGGCACACCTGAGAGAGCCAGTGCTGCTGACCCAATGCCAGCATTACCTGGTGGAACGATGCCAATGCACCATGGGCATGGCTATGCCAAAACAATAGGGAAGCCTCATAACAAAAAAAGAAATAATGGACATGGCATAAGAAAGAGAGTTTTGTCCATTATCAAGGGCTTTTGGAAGCAAAATTACCCAGCCAAGAGATTCAGAAATGATGTGCAAGAGAAATGACTATAAAAAATCACTTTCCTTAGTTGGCCTCCAAGTTACCAGCTCCAGGCATCATGGTGGGATGTTGAAAGGAGTCTTGTCTGTTCTTCTAGTTGAAATTAAGACCTCTTAAAGGTCACCTGGTCTGCCCAAGACACAGTGAACTGGCTGGCTTTTCATTGTTGTTATTTCTAGAGTGAGCCTATAGCTTCATATTTGGAAGATCTTAACCAACCCTGTTGTTTATTTAGAAATAAAAGTAAATTGACATCAAAGGCACAGTTATTTTGGGCTTTAACTGTCAGAGTGATTTGAAGCTGACAACATGCAGCCTGGAACTATTAATATCTTCAATCAGGCCAAA
>NW_010524320.1:31834-35333 GCF_000687285.1 Phaethon lepturus | reverse complement strand
TGAGTCTCAGGTCAATTTTCTGCCTGTTAGGGACTATTAGTGGTTCCACACAGGAAGCCAAAAAAAAATTATATAGTACTATAAATTCTTCCATAAGCCACAAAACACCACAAATTTGCAGCTAATAAACCTGAAGATGCAGGAAGATTAGAAGCTGGAGATGGGACATTTGCTGACTATTTCAGTCCCAGTGCAGTTCGAGATGTTACTGCGGTGCCCTGGAGGGAGACTTTGTGCAGCCTCCCATCAGGACTTGCATTTCCACCTGTCCTCTGCTGGCATCTCATCAAGCTGCCAGTAAATGTAATTACTGCTGCTGCTAGTTATGCTGGTTACTGTGGCCAAATCAAGCACTGGAAATGATTTAATTGGTAGTCGGAAAGCCCAAGGGGGCTGTCGTGACCATTTAGTTTGACCTCTTGCCCAGCACTGGCCAGACTGCTTTACCCAGATGTCTTGTATCAAGATCATGGCTTGGGGTTGAGCTTGAGCTGGGAGGAGCTGCCTGATCAGCCTGGGGTATGAAAAGTAGCTAACTGCATCATTAGGTGCCATATTTCTGTTGTGTAGCATCAGCACAAACGCAGCTCTCCTGGCAGCGACTAATACATGTGGTAAGTGTGTGCCCTTCCCCAGCATGGTCTGGATGATGAGATGCAGCAAGCGCCTGTAATAAGTGAAAGGAGGGGAGGGGGACGTGAAAGGACCCGGAGCACATGTCTGACTCCAGCAGCCTGGAGGCATGTGCCCATACCCTAAACAGAGACATGCAAGAGGGGGCTGCCCAGGTGTGTGCAGGAGAGGGAAGTGACCTGTCCTGGGGTTCATGTGCTAGGGTGAGTGTTTTAATTTGGGAAACTAATCATGTCCTAGAAAGGCCCATTTTGGTCAATTATAAGGAGAAGCCAGTCTGTGATGGAGTGCAGCAGAATTTGTGGGTGTCCCAAAGGAGCAGAGATGGGTCCCCGCACCGTGGGAAAGTTGTCAGGTACTAATGATACCTCATTTCTACCAGGAGCAAGCAGCAACCTCCGTGCAAGGATTCGTTCTGACAGCCTGGCCTGGAAACACCCCAGCCTCTCACTTACACAGCGTTGCCCCATTTGCAGGGTTTATGTGGCACTGAAAGTTCTGTTGCTGTGATGGGGGGACCTGTCTGTGGGTCCTGCCTTGTACGCCTGCAGCCACTGGTCCTTCCTCGCACAGCTCTGTTCTCCATTTAAAACGCAGCAGTGCCCAGAATGTGTCTGTTCCAACCAGTATTTCTGTCTGTTCTCTAACTGACGAAGGTACCGGATTAAATATGTTTTCAATTCCGCTTGATTTATTTAACAAGGTTGAAATAAGCCTTTGAGAGCGGGATCTCGTGGGGGGTCCTGGGAGCACAGGCGCTGCCATGCACATATCATTTACAAGACACAAAAGGAGCTGACCGCAAAGTGGAGCAGCGGGGACCTCGGCCGCTGGGATGCACAGACAATAACCACGGAGCTGATGACTCAGGCACGGGAGGCACGGAGAAGGCTGCTGCACTTTGCCAGGCAGGGGAAGAAGGGAGACTCGAGGAAGCCTGGTCTACAGCAGAGCGTTTCCGAACTGCGAGAAGGAAGCTGGGAACCTCTACCTGCCCCCCAAGGTGCACAAGTTCCTGATGATTATCTGCTGGCCCCCACAGAGTGCTGCTGCTGGAAGGAGGGAGCGTGGGGTGAGAGCAGAGCTTCTGTGCATCAGCGCATCCACGGTGAAAACGTGCCTGCGGCTTGCCTCTACTGCCATTTCTGCTGCCTGCAGTGTCTGTTCCTCCTTTTCACAGGCAATCAATTCACTCTCACACGTTCCTGGGGGCAGAGGCTTCCCTCCTCTAGCCTGGGCAGCTGCTCTCACTCAGCTGCTATCTGGAAGGGTCTGTGTCTGAGGGGAAGGCTTCAAGCAAAATGAAGCCCGAGGAGCCAGAGGCATTGGGGAGCCCTGAAAGGTCACAGCACGCATGTCTGGAGACCCAGGGGCTGGAGGTTGGGGAGACTCAGTGCTGTCACTGCAAGATCAGCGGCTCCAAGGAGTGGGGAGCCAGGCTGGAGAGCTGGCAGGGTGCATGAGGATTTGGTGGGGAAAGTGAGAAAAAGCAGAGTCCTGGGAAGCGGGTCAAGCCTTACAGCAGAGCCATAATCCATGGAAAAATGCAGTGTCTCCAGAACTACCTTTTCACCTGGCCTGACTTCACTCTCTGTCTTTTTCTTTATAATCTTGCAAAATATCATGTCTGCCTGGGGTCATGTTCAGCCAAAGCTCAGAGCCCGGTTGGAACGTACACGACTGGTTCAGAGCCTGAGCTGCATCAGTGAGGGCACATTTCTGGCAGTTCAGGCTCCTGCTTTCAGGAGCGGAGATGCAGCAAACTGGGACCAGTTAGAGCAAGGAGACCGCAGGAGGGAAGTGTCTGCCCCCCATGCTCCCAGGCAGTGCTTAGTGCATTTGCTAATTCAGTTTTATAGGCGGCTTTCTCTGTTTGGAAAAGCCATCTTCCATTTACATGATGATCAGAGCAGGCAGTGTACTTTGTAGCTCTGTTTTTGGACCAGACACAGGGACCCATGCAACGAGGGTGCTGAGCCGTGGTGCCTCTCTGCAAAAAGCCACCTGCACCATTCCTTTCTCCTTCCCCTAAATCTGGGTATCCGAGCCTCTGCTGAAGTCCCGTCCCTCCTCCAGCAGGGCCATAGAGCCCAGCTGCCTCTGATGAGCTGCCCGGGGACCCAAGCTGACACACAGCAGGGCTGGAGCATCAGGATGCTGAGGAAAGAACAGAGGAGCTCAGGGCAGCAAACAGGACATCCTTGGAGGAGTCGAAGCCACCAGCTACTTCGTGAATTGCACAGACTGGGATTAGCATCAAGAGACTGCACAAAAGGATTCGAATAAAACATGCGGTGAAGCCAAATGCCGCTTGAGGAGCAAGGTAGCACTTGGCAGACAGTTTTCCAGGAGAGCAGCAAGGCCTGCCTGGCCCTAAAAGGGTTAAACAGCCCTTGTATGAGCTGTGGTGGAGATATTTCCCATTTCCTTCTTTCTGCCTTCATTGCCTGAGGTGCACTTTATATTAACTTTTTTTTCCTCCCATAGAAAATCCAACTCTCCAGAGGAGTCAGTAGGTTCCAGCTCTGCTCTGCATTTACAGACTCGACTAATTACCCAGATAATAGAGCAGCGCACTGCGAAAGCCTGTGGTAAGGGCATTTCCTGTGAGGCAAGGTTAGGCAGATAAAATGCCTGGAGCCAGAGGGTTTTGGATTCAGCCCTTCTGGGAGACGTTTTTAATTTATTAGCGCTATTTTTTAAAAATAAATTAAAAGGTTTTTAAATGAATGGAGATTTGCTCTTTCCAAGTGATTTATCTCCTTTGTCTGACGATCTGAGGAGCTGGCAGGGATGCGGATGGGGAAGGCAAAGTCAGAGGTAGGAAGCAGTGGGGTCATCTCAGGCGGAGGGGACGGGAGAGGGC
>NW_010524320.1:12547-31803 GCF_000687285.1 Phaethon lepturus | reverse complement strand
ATGGGGCGGCGAGCCCCCGCGGAACCGCTTCCCCATCATGTCTGTGTCAGAGACAGGATGGAGGTACCCAAGCAATCAGAGGAGCAGCACTTTTGGGGCAGATCATTACTATTTTGGCTGTAGCCCAGAGTCTTTCAACATTTTGGGCTGGTTCCAGGGAGCAGCCGTTCGTTTCCCATCCCTGCCTGTCCCAGGAGCCACCTTAGCCCTGCTGCAGGGTGGGGAGACACGATGCTGCTGGGACAGGTTTTGCTCTCTGCCCACGTCGGGGTCTTGTCTGGCTGCACGTGCCAGGGCAGGGAGGAGCCCTGGCCCCGGTTTTCAGTTCAGCCCACGCTTGGTGTTTGCAGGGGACTCAGCCATGTCCGTGGATAGGACCACTGGGAGGGCCATAGCTCTCACTTTTGCATTTCTCCCTTTGCCAAAGCAGCTCAAAATCGAGTCTTGAGCAGGTGTTGGGGGATATGTGGTGGCCTTTGTGATGGGGGATCATGCAGGTACCCACGCTGGATGCTGCTCCAGCCACCCTCCCTGGGCCAGGGGGCTGGGGTGTCAATTGGCATTGCCAGCCCATCCACGATCAAAGCCACAGGAGAGTGTAGACCTGCCAGCGCTCAGGGCCACAACACTTCTTCCTGCTTGGGCAAAACAGTCCTGATGGGAGAAAAAACACTTTCTCCTTTTCTTCGAGATGGAGCTCCCAGCCCAGGGGTTTTTTCAGTGAGGTACTACTGTTTCAGTAGAAGACATGGGAAGATCCATGCAGGAACCTCTCCACCCATTCAGGTACACTCTCTATTTGCTGTCTGGGGTCTGCTCTGCTTTGCCATGGGGACCTGAGCCCTCCCTAACAGCAGTCAAGCTGGGAAATGCTAAATGATGGTCTATGTGTGCTGGTGTTTGGAGCTAGGACTTACGGGCCATCTCTGAAATTCAGCTTCCATGATTAGATGCCCTCCCCATGGCTCTGTGTGAAGCGCTATGCACGTGTGCACCCCCCCCAATCATCTCTCTCTCTCTCTCTCATCATTTATCTATATCTGTATATCTATCTGTATCTGTATCTATCTCTATCTCTATCCCTATCTCTGTATCTTTGTCTGCATAGTTTCAAGTCACCTACCCCTTCCATCCCATCACCCTGCAGAGAGCAGTTACTTGGGGTTTGGCCATCTGAAGGTACTTCGTGCATTCACCTTCCCCTCCAGGTCTGAGCCATGAACATTTATATTCCAGGGGAAGCCGAAGGCTAAGTTGAGTGTTATCACAATCTGTCTAATGAGGTCAAAGTCAAGCACTACAAGGTACAAGAAAATTATTCATCAGCCTTTAGATTGTACTCAGACTGGTGGCAAACCTCAAGGACATTAGGACACTCATCAGCTTTCCAGGTGAAGGTGCTGAGGAAGAAACCTGGGCACAAGACCAGCGTCACTGTGGAAATTCATGTAGCAGGGGTCCCCCTGTGACAAATACTGTCCTCATACAGCAGTGGGGAACTTGGCTCCTAGATTAGTACCATGCAAGCCTTTTGACGGCATTTTTCCTTGCTGCTTCTCTGAAAACACAGCCCTGTCTCCTGCAGCACCGTGCCTCCAGTCCTGTGCAAAACCTGAATATTTCCAAGAATCACCCTCTGTCATTGAAGTGATGCTCCTGGCTGCAGTTGACTACATCAACTTTTCCATAAACATCTGCGTTTACCAGGCTTATGCTACAGAACAGGTATAAACTAATTCCCTCCCATTCTCCCCATATTGGTAAAGACTGAGAAATTAAGGCCAACATAATCTTGATCAGGAGATGTAAAAGTTAAGATCCTTCCATCCAAACAGCAGGAAGCCTGTTATGCTGCCCGATGTTTTACAGCACACATTAAATGGCCTAAATAGCAATACACTGCAGGGCAGGTTTTACAAGGCAAAGCAGGAGCAGCGAAGCGATGTGGAGAGCAGCGTGGCTGGAGTCTCAGCTTTTGGCATGCCTCGCTCTTGCTTCTTGAAAAAGATGGTGCTTCCCCTTGGCTTTTCTTTTCTCCTTCGTTTCACTACCCCATTCCTCACCCAAAGTCCTCTCAGAATTCCCCCACCCTGCTGCACCACGCCATTTGCTGCGGTCCAAACGCTTCCCTTGGCCAGAGATCTTCCCCTCTGGGCATGCCTATGGGTTATGGTTGTCCTTTCCTTGGTATTTAAAGTATCCATGCCCAGGTGGCCCTGCTCCACTCACCAGGCACTGCTGGCTCTGCTCTGCATCCCCTGAGTTTGCACCCTATCCAAAGGGGCTACAAGAAGAATATGTCACATAAGGACATTTACACTCTTATTTGCTCTGTGTCTTTGGCAGAGGGCTAAAAAATTCCAGGTGTCACCCACTTTCACCATCTGATACCTGTTTTTATGGCTCAACCATGCTTGGGTTTTCTTCCCACAGCCCTGCAGGGTTGCTCTGTGTCATCTCTCAGGCTTATGGGAACTGGTGAGGGAATCTCACTAGGTTTCAAAACCCTATTGGGAATCTGGCCAGAGTGGCTCTGACTTTCTTCCAGCCTGCCTGCCCAGGTTTCCTTCCCAGGAAGAGGAGGCTGGCGGGGCTGGTGAACAGCCTGATCTTGCCCTGACAGAAAAAATTTTCTTGGAGCTGCTTTCTCCAGTTCCATGCTGGTGTTTGACCACTTGAGACCTGGCGGGTGTTGCACATTCAGCTCCTTTCTACCTGCTCCTGATACTCCCTTCCGCTCCGCACATCAGCACGGAAAACACAGAGCTGCTCTTGCCCTGTACCTGGCAGAGCTGACTTGTGCACAGTAGCTGCAGGTCAATGCAGGGGAAAGATGAAGTCATTCATCTGGCTTCACTTTACCTCTTTCTAGATTTGCTGTCCTCCTAAAATACCAGGGTCAAGTCATCTCCAAGAACATAGATGCTCCACTGGGATCTGTTTTTGCAGAAATGATAGGACCTGGGGTAGGTGTCCGGTGTGGTTGAGCATAGGCAGCTTGCACACTGATGAGACCTGCATGGAGCAGTGGGTGCTATTTTTCCTGAACTTTTGACTGCATGTGAGAAAAACAGAAGTTTCCCTGTCTAGCTGAATACAAGAAGAAACATTTCCCTTAGGGGAACAGAGGTTTCTGCACCTAAAACTTCCTAGGCTTTTCTGAAAAGCCCTAAACAATTTTTTTCATCTCAATTTCTACAGTTTTTCAACTATTGTGCCTGGCTTATAATTAGCATCTGGCCACAAATACTCATTTTAGGAACCCTGAAGAAGTTTCTGTCTTCACCAACTCTTACCATCCTGCTGCCTTCCAGGAGGTAACGCCCACGGGGTAACTGAGAACACAGTTTGGCCTCCATAAGCCAAGAGAATGTGCTAAGTGCTGTCAACAGAATGTAATCATAATTTGAGTTACAGGGAATGTGCAGAGACTGTAATAGTCTCCACATGCACAGGGGCTGAGAGATGGTAGGTAGATGCAGGTCTAGCAGCTTGGCTGGGCTGTTGCAGCCAAATGCTCATCTGGTTTTCTGCCACAAAGCTTGGCCAGCTTTGGTCAGCAGGGCAAATGAGTGCTGGAGATTAACATGAGTGGGATGGCTCCACTTGAGGAAAAACACGTTCCTCAAAGATCAGTGACTGGAAATATTTGCTGGCCTGGAGATGAGAATTAGATGCTCAGGCTAAGAAGAGCAAAAGCCAGCTCACTGTCTCTGGAGGACACTCCTTCAGTGTGATCAGATGTGGAGGAGAGTCTGGAGATCTCGCCCACAGCACTGTCCTTGCAGCTGCAGGCAGCTTGTGGAGGATGTGGGCTCTGGGATACTCACACGCACGAGCCTGGGATGTCAGAGCCTGGACACAGGCAGTAGTTGGGCAGAGCCCTGCTCCAACGGGACAACCCCCGGAGGTCGAATACTCTGCCTGGTCAACAGGGACAGGACTTCCACTGCCGCAGCCCTGCAGAGACCCCCGTCCCCACAGTGCTATGCAGTCCTGTCCCTGTGGGGACTGAGAGCAAGAGAGGGAGATGCTGAGCTCCCCTGAATGCGGGGGAGCATCTCAGATGGGGAACAAAAGGCAAAGTTCTAGACCAGGAGCAGAGGGGAAGAGAGGGAAAATGAGCTTTCAGCACAAGTGTCTGTGGAAACAGAATTATCTCCCAGGTCAGTGGAAGCCCTTTAGTCTTTCCCACAGTAAATAAGGGGCCAGCTTCTTCTCTGCAGCTCCATCCTGCTTGGGATGGGCGGCAGGGTGATTTTAACCACCTTGGCTGCAAAATAAGGTTGCCCTGATGTAAGCTGTGATGTTGCTGCACAGTGTGAACCCCCAAAAATGTTTCCTTCCATCAGCAAATGCTCCACTCCCTACTGCAACCTGCCTGCTTTTGTGCTGCCTGGATGCCACAACTCTGCCCTCACGTATTTCTCTGTGCCCACCAGAAATGACTGGGCAGAAAACCAAGCTGACACAGTGATGGGGGAGACCCGTGGGTCGCTGGAGGAGACCATGCAGCAGCTTCCCTTCCTGCATCATCCCTGACACAGTTCAACCTCTCTCCAGCTGAGCCTTTCTGGGTGGTCCCAGGATGTGTCAGTCTGAAAGTAAAAGACAATGCGTACCATGGTCCTGCCCCCGAGGAGTGTGTCTAGGGACCAAGGGCTTGCCTGCTGCTTTCACCCAATTGCTGCTGCTGGCACCGTGCTCGGCACAGAGGGGTCCTGCCTCCCTGAATGGCACTTGAATGCTGGGAAGCATCACCTCTTCTCGCCATGACCCAGACCCCCTAGTTCTCCCTGGCAAGGAGCGAGGGCCTGACTCTGACCCCAAGGCCTGTATGGAAGGACATGTTTCTGCACAATTAAGGCAACAGGCACCTCTTGCAGTCTTTCGAAGCCTTGATTTATTTGTTTGCTTGTTTATGTTTCCTCCTAGGCCAATGCCCGGCACATGAGACCCAAACAATTCATACTGCTGTCAAAGGCGTGGTGTGTGCAAGGCAAGGCCATCAGACTTAAGTCTCGCTGAGTTCAGAGTGACCCGTTTGCTGCTAAGGAAGATGTGTCCTGGAGGAGAGTTCATTCCTGCGTCCCATCTTCCCCTGAGGTCTCCTGACAGATTGCCTACCTGGCCAAGAACATGGTGCAAGATTAAGTCATCTGGCTATGGGTAGTGCCAGGTGACATGAGACCATCTCAAAGAGAGATATTGCACAGAACCCCGAGGATTTTACCAGCCTTGAACTCAAGTCAGCCCCTCATTTTGATAGAGTCAAGTGTTTAGAAGGCTTTGGGACCACATGCATATGGTGAGGAGGTGGGGACACTCCCTGAGCAGGTCATGCATGCAAGCTCTCTGGATTGCCCCAGAACTTGTGTCCTGGCTTGTGTCCAGAGCCTCAGAGCCCCCTCCCAGCCACTCTACCCACATGTGCAGCAGCAGCACAGCCAGATCTGCTTGCCTAGATGCAGGGAGAAAGTCCAGTCTGCCACCACCCCAGGAAGCATCACCCCCTGGGCATCTACTTGCTGGGCTGGTGCCTGGAGCCAGTTCTGCTGCCATGCTCAGAGCATGGTGACAAGTGAACATGCAGTGGGACTGACCCAGAGACACCAGCCCTTTCCTGCACACTGTGCTGGAGGGGATGAACACACACAAGCTCTTTAGGAGAGAGAAGAAAACAGGTGACTCACAGGGTTTCCAAGCTGTGCAGCCCATCAAAGCCATTGGCCCCTAGGCTTTGGATCCTGTTGTTGTGCAGGTGCCTGTGGACAAAACAGAGATGGTCAATGGAGGTGTAAGCTGACCTGCCAGTCTAAGCCATGGCCCAGGAACATCCTGCAAGCTGAGCACAGCCTGGGCTGGGATGACAAGGGGTGTTACAAGGTCCTCTCTCTTGCCCCATGAAACACGTGCTAGGTGCAATAGTGCTTGCAGAACAGCTACAGAGCTCCCATTTCTCCCATGAAATCCAGGCTGATGTAAGAATTTCACCGAGACCTCCACTTTCACAGTGGCCAGATGCCTTTGGATGAACATGCTTAAGCAAGAAGCTTTAAGAAACACCCTAGATCTCACCTTCGGCTCAATGGGCTCAACCTTACAAGGTGCCATGTGGCTTCAACAGTGGTTCATGGGCACTGGGTACTCTCTAAGTTATATTTGGACTCCTCAGAGCCTTAGTGGTAGCAAGAAGGCTCTGAGTTCAAAATCACCTTGTTAGTCACAGTTTATTATCTTTACTTGCAAAAAAATGAAAATGCTGCCAGTTGCTGGATTAGCTCCAGTTTGAGTGCAATGAAAGTTGTCCTCAGTTTAGTGCTCCAGAGTGTCTGGTTGAAGTGCAGGGGCCATGCAACAGGCTGATGCACATTCTTTACGCTAAGGCAGCAATTTTTTCCCTGTGCCCCTTCATCCTGGTGCCACATGCCACAACCACCTAGTGCTTAAGGGCTCTGGACCTCCCAGCCTTAATGATGGTGCTGGAGAGCCATGTGTTGAGGGGCCTCTGGTTTGCAAAGTGACCTGGTGTATTTTTGCCTTGGGAGCTCCATAGGTGATGAGGTCCCCTGGACTGCCATCCTCTGGGTTCTCTGTTTCCATGGGTCTCTTACTCCCATGTCTCATTTTTTTGGCAAACCCAAGATCTTCATTCCTGGATTTCTCCTCTCTAATTGTCAGAGACTCTGTGCGCATGTGCACATCTGAGTGTTTTAGCCACCGGGCTTCATTTACAGCTGGTGGGAGCCACGTGACTCACCGTGCATCTCCCTCCAAAATCCCACTCATGGGCACCTTGAAGTCCATACAGAGAGACCTTGGAGCAGCCTGAGGAAAGTTTGCTGAAAAACAGGAGAAGACAACCCACTGCTGCCCAGCCTGCACTTTTACCAGCCTACTCTTAAGCACTTTAGTGATGTCCATGCTTGCACAGGGATGGTCCGTGCAGAGAAATGCCCTCTGAGGAAGTAAGGTCCTCTGGGGCAGGGTACCCTCTTTGGTCTCTGTCAGGGTAGGTTTCCCCATCAGTTCGTTTTACAGTTCAGGTTCTCCTTTAACACAGAGTGCCATGTGGTTAATCTGCTGCCACACCGCTTGCCTTTGGGGTCCTTTTCTCCCTTACCCATGCTCAGGGATGCACCATCTTTTGTCCAACACTGCTGCCTCCTTCCAAGAGCCTGGGGGAGACTTCATGCTGGCAGGTGGATCAATGACTTTTTCGTTATTTGCTGCTTGATCTAAATGTGTCTTGGCTTGAAAAATCTCTTACTCCACCTGGATTCAAGTGTGAGCTGTTTGGCAGAGTACAGGTAGCTCCCACTGCCAAATATTCTAGGGTAAAACAGGAGGGAGCTGGGAGTGGAGGAACAGCCAGGCTCTAGGGCAGTTTGGTAGGGGCTTGCAAAACAGAAACCAGCCCAAGACGGATGTTTGTTGTTGGGATGAGAACATACAAACATTTCAGAGGAAGGGGAAGGGAAGGATGTGTGATAAAACATGTTTGCTCCTTTAAGCAAACAGGAAAAAAGAAAAGGAAGTTGTCTGCAAGAAAACTTGGTTTGATTGTGACTCTTAGAGGAGAAAAGAAGCTGAGATCAAAATTAGAATCTTACAGGAGAAATTTCTCTCTGTCACAAGAAAAGAAGTTCAAGTCCATGTGATTTCCTCTATCAAATGTTATGGGATAGATTCAGATCATGTTGCCCTTGCTTCACCTGGCACTTCCAGTGCGAGATGGTGTCAACAATTTTGGGTCCCTTTGAGCACTGGATACTGTATTTGGCAAATTGAGGATTTGGATCTAGAGTTGCTCTGTAATCGCATCAAGAGGTACCACAGGAACCCCTTGCCCCATGCTTCTGTCTCCTGTGAGGGAACAGCATGGGGGGAAAGGAAATACTGAATGCTAGGTAAGCTCCCTGGAACTTTGTCAGGGTGGTACAACAGGACACCTTGTCTAAGCTCAGACCTGCTGAGCAGCTAACTGCTATCACTCAAGAGGCAGAATGGAAAAGCAATCACCTGCTGTGTTTATATTTGGCTCTAAAGTGCTTTGTTTGGAGGCAGAGTAATGAAAATCATTAGAAGGATGTTCTTTGTTGGTGAGAAAATTATGAGCAACCAAAAAAGCATTATAAAAAAATTTGCTGTCCAAGCTGAACTGTAGAGTTGTTACCCAACCACATAGCAATAATAGAAACAAGAGAGTTGGAAAGGTAAACACTTAAGACAATCCTGCCTTTTCTTTCTCCCCTGGTAAACAAATTTTAACAAGTGGAATTGCAACATCTCCAGTTTTTGTCAATTTGAGCTCAGCCCACACTGCGTTATATTCTGCCCTGTAAATTACAGCTGGTTTGATAGCAGCTCAAGATACTTGGTTCTGGGCTATAAAAAATCCTCTTGTGATGCAAAAACTTGAGAAGTCTTTAAGCCTTGCTATTCCTATTGGAGCTAGTATCCACCACTGTCTTCAGTAAGATCAACAAGCTTTAAGATCTGTGTATCTCACGTTTCAGGTCAGTACCATGGAGTGAGGCTCGTTTTGGGCAATCATCCATGAAAGCAGTTTTGCCCAGGAAGGAGCAGGACAGTCGTTGCTTTTTTGTGGGCTGGCGTGCAGACTGTTTTTCAGTTATGCACCTCCATTAGAAAACAGTGGTCTCTTTCCAAAAGCAATTGTCATGACTGACCTCTGACAGGATGGCAGACAATTTGCCCCATGTGCTCCTGCAGCAGCACGAGTGCTACCACATGTCATGAGGCAGGCTATGTCCTCTGCTGCGTCAGGTGAACCCATGATGTTTCTTGCTGAAAGGTAGCATAACTTACAATGGCTGCAGAATACCAAATGTCCACAGTCCCCCAGGCAGTCCGGGGAGAGATGCTTCATCTTGGTTGGTGTCTCAGGTAATAAGACTTTAGAAGCACAGCAGAAGAAAACCCAATCCTACAAGATTCATTTTTGCCCCACCAAAAAAAAAAAAAGAAACCCCAAAAACCAACACAACAGTTTCTAGAAGAAAGAGTTTCTGTCCTTGCCAACTATTTCTTATCACAAATTGGGCATAAATGAGTTTTTCTGCAAATCATCCCTGCAGCTCTCCTAGCAGAAGTTGTTTAATTTTCATTTCACTCCCTTTTCGATATATTTTTCCAATGGATTAAAAGATCCTGGAGAAGAGTCTTGTACTAAACTGCAGGATGGTCCAACACAGGCATTAGCACTGAGAGCTCCAACTCTGGAAATGCCACCTCCAAGGGGAGAGGGCACCTCGTTTGTCTTACACACAAGGGAAAGCAGGTTGAGCTCATGTGCTAAATACTGGCTCAGTAAAGGTGCTTGCCTGTGTGAACAAGACAGTAGGCTGTAAGGAATGGGAAATTATATTACATCTGCATCGTGCACTGGTGAAACCAGATATGGAAGGCTAAATGTATTTCTGGTACCCACATTGTTAAACTGGTTGTTGATAATTTGGAATGGGTGCAGAGAAGAGCAATAAAAACAATCCAAGGGCTGGAAAAAACTAAGATGGAGACTTAGAGAACCCAATCTGTTTAGCTTATTAAAAATAAGATCAAGGGGATGAGTGCAGCATAATGTATAGAATTCTTCCTGGTTAGAAAATGGGTACTAAAGTGGTTCTGTGATTTAGTGGAGAAAAGAATAATAAGAACAAATGTCTGAAGGCAAAGCCAAAGAAAATTCAAATGGGAAATATGAGCTTTTTTTTTCGTTGTTTTTTTTTTTTTTGGTTAACACTAAGGGTGATTAACCACTGGAACAAACTACAAAGAGAAGTGGTGGATTCTCCATTGCTTTCATTTCTAATAATTTCTTCTTCTCAGAAAGGACAAATGCAAACATTTTCCATCAGTTATTTGCATTAGATGATTTGAACCAAGTTCAAATCTGACATGATAAGAATTCTCCCACTGGACCAGCCATTGCCATCATGAATTTCCAGATCTGGTGTGGCAAAATTGTCCGTTTCCTCAATTTGGCCATAGATAAGTAGAGAAACCTAAATCATAAATGGTGCAAATTCCCATGGATCATTTCTGCAGTGCAGGACCAGCATGAGACTTGTCTGGTGAAGCATGAAGCTCGATCAGGAGTGACATTGTCAGGGGGGTGTTGGAGTGCTATTCACTTCTTCCTCAAGTGCTGGAGAGGGAAACTTACTTTTGCCAAGGCAGCATGCTTGGTCCTCAGAGAGAAAAGGCACTTTTGGAAATTAAAAGGCCCATGAATGGGACCCAGATGTTCCAGACGATATTGTTCTTAGTAATAATGAATTGCACATGCCTGGCACTCCCCGCCAACACTGAGGTTCCCAAGAACTTCTCAGAGAGGGCTTTGTTAACTCCTTTGTACAGGTGAAGGTAGAGATGCACAGGCTCATCCTGACACTCTGATTTACCAGGCTGGGGTCTGTTGTGCCGAGGAGCTCCGAGTCCCACAGATGTCAGCTGAAACTACAGGCGCTCATCTCCGCTGGAAAGCAGGGATGAGACATGTTTGACATTTGCTCCCAGGCAGGGAGGGCACTGAAAATCAGTGATCCCTTTTTAAAGTTTTGGCCAGCATAACACCAGAACAAGGACCAAAATGGGAATGGGAACCCAGAAGTCTTGGAAACTACTTTTCCCCTCTAAGTCACTAAACCATGCTGTTAGAGAGACAGCTGCATCCTGTCCTTACATGATAAAAACTGTAATAACAAGACATTCTACTAAATCTCCTTCAGCTACTGTCTTCAGATCTCAACACATTCAGCTGTTAGGTCTTGCTGGGTGACCTAGGAGGGAAGCACTTGCAGGTGTGTGGCTTGTCCTCAACAATAAAACAACAGCTGTAATTCAGGTTGCATGAATGTAAAATGATGCAAAAGGGGGAAAACCAGTCTTATATGAGAATATGCAGTGACAGGCTCTTAAATATCTACAGGAAGGAGGTCTCAGTGTTTAGTAGCTGTCAGAAAAGCAAATCAAATTGTAGGGATGACTAGAAAAGAGAAAATGGTCTACAGAATAACATTATGCCATCGTATAAACTCACTGTTCATTATTGTCTTTGCTACTGCGTGGGGTTCTGGTCTCTCCACCTCAAAGGTAGAGGAACAAACAAGTGTGATATGTAGACTGACTTCTGACTGCAAAACCGCTAACTGGATGGGGACTGGAAAAGTCGTGATGAGGGAAGGGTATGACAGTAACAAATACACAAGTGGCACAGAGAACGTAGAGACAGTGTAAGAATTAGAGGGTGTTAAGCAGAACTAACTGGTAGCAGTGTGAAAACAACTTTCCCAGAGTCCTTGTTGTTGAAAGACTTGTGTGCAGGCAGCAAGGGTCAGGGCCAGATAAGAGGAGTGGAGTACCTTTTTTGCACTATGGGCCCAAATTAACTCGCTGGCTCCAAGCTCACTGCATGTGAGGCAGCAAATACTGAGTCCTTTAGACAGCAGAATGTTCAGCATTACAGGAATATTTGAGTCAATGGGGTTTCCAGGAGCTAAGGCTCACTGTGGACCCAAACAGAGAAGGATCTGAGTTTTGCCCTTGTTTGCTCTGTCTTAAGGGATTCCCTGTTGTGTGATGAAAATAAAACTACCCAAAGATTTTTCTAGCCAGGTCCATCATTACAGGGCTGCAGAGCAAACCTCTCTACTGCCTGACCTGTGTAGGAGAGGACAGCCTGACTCCACGTCCCATCCACATCTTAGCATCTCTGCTGAGAGCGCTCACAGCTCCTTTGGTGACACCAGGAAAGAAGGGAACTGCCACCTGTTTCAGAGATGTGGCAGCAAGGGCATGTCTGTGCTGTTGGGGGAATTCCTGGCTACTCTTCCCAAATTCATCCATGTGAGATTTTACTGCAGGGCTAACGGACCCTTCTGGGGACTGGGGCTGAAAGAGGTGCTGTGATTCCTGGCTTGGGAGTTGACTCTCTGCTGAATTCAGCTGACAGAGGAGATGAGGGACACTGACAAGAACTGCTGCCATGCACTTTATCAGCCTGTCAGCACAGCAGCAAGGGGGTTTCAAGATGCTCATTTCTAAATGAAAAGTCTTATGCCCAAGAATGAAGATGCTTTTTGTAAAGAACCCTTTGCTTCACACAAATCATTAGCTGAAAAATATTCAAGACTATTTCTGCTTGTAGATGCTAAGACACATTCTACCAGACTTGGAACTAAGATTGTCAGTATCCTATTCCCATGAGCCACCCTGGTCAAACGAGCCCTCTCCCTTCTGCCGTCAGCAGCACAGTGCCAACATCACAGCACATGAAGCCCTTGTTATCAAAGCTGGGGAGAGGCTTGTGCCAATTACTGAGACTCATAGATTTCACGATGAGTGATTTACATGAGGCTCTGCTTACTGAACACCCTGCAGCCCTAGTTAGAAACCTGCAGCAGCAATAGATGGGAAGAAGATCGGGGAATTCCTCAACAGAGTTGTAATTTATTAGCAGAGATTGAACCCCTTAACTTGTTCCAGATTGAGGCTTGTATGTTCTGATGTCGGTTCTTTGTGTCAGTGCTGGGTGATCAGCCACATCTCTCCCAAAGGCCCAAGGTATGTGGAGGAGGAAAAGCACATCTCTGCACCTGGGAAGGTCATGCCCTCAGCTGTGGTCAGCCATGGTCAGCCGTGTCCATGGGTATTAATCAGGCTGTATATGAGAGATTCCCCTGTGCTCCTTTATGTCTGCCCTTGGCTCTCCTCCCCCAGGTACTCATTTTAATACCTCTCAGGCTAGAAGCTTCCCAACGTTTATGGTAGCAGCCAGCTCTTCTCCATCCATGTGCGAACTCAGATGCTTGCGGAGGAATGCACATGTGTGTCATCTGCATCCTGCTGGGGAAGTTCTCCCAGCAAGCTTTCCTGCCTGGCTTGTCTTGCTTTCAGGACCGTGTGCTTCTTGGCTTAGTGGGTGAGTCTGAAGCAGGGAAACATCCCTGGTAGGGGCGCAGGAAGAACACTGGGTGACTTTCCACTGTCTGCGTGCTGACAAGGGTATGCATGGAAGCATGAGAGAGATTTATGGGGCTAGTTCTGCCAAACACTTGTGATCCCACAAAAATTTAGCATCGTGTCCCACAGCGCCTGGCAGGATCATACATGTGTTCCCTTCCAATTGTCTGTGGTGGGACATTATTCTCTCCCTTGTGACCTAATGGTCAATGACTTTTATTTCTTGAGCTTGCCTTGTTTAATTAAGAGGTTGCTTCTCACCCAAAGTATGGGATAAGCCCGAATGAAAGCAGCATGCTTTTGAGACTGAAATAAAAACCCAAATGTCAGCTCACCCTCCGTGCTAGCTATTAAAGCTAAATGAAGTGGTTGCGTTATGATGGTCATGGGATGCCTTGTAGAGTGAACATTATTGTGGGTGAAAACTACTTATTTGACATTTCTCAAGTTGCTTTTAGCATTTCTCCTAAATAAGCCTTTATGCTTTGTCTAAACAGCTGAAGTTGATGCTTAGTAAAACTCTGGACTGTGCTTTGTCTATGCACTTTCTGTGCTACATGGCTTCAGTAAACACTTTAAATTTTGAAAGTGGAATAATTACTAAACTGTCACTAAAGCACCACATGCTGAGGTTACTTAATACCCTGGTATCAATACGTATTACCAGACTAAAAGGTAGCATTTCATGTCGATACAGGAGCTCTAAAGTATTGCTCAGGCAATCACACCTGAACTTGCTAATCAACACCAAAACAGTAGTGAGTAGCTAATTTGCACATGTAAACTTCCTTTTAAAACCTAGATAATATACAAGCCTCTGTTGATTGAAAGGATGCACCTCCTGATGTAACTGCCAAAGACATGGGTTTGCTTTCTGATTACAGGCTGCAGAGTGTTTTGATGTGTCCCATTGCCCACGGGGTAAATGTTTCCCTCCTGGACCAGGTACCGTCTGAGAGCAGCACCTTTCTCTACATTGCTCTGATCGTTGTCAGGAAAATGTTTATAATGCAAACTGGACAACAACATGCACCATGGGGTTGTGATCACCGCAAAGAATAGTTGATCTACATATATCACAGTCATGCAAATAAGCATGCACAGGCTTGGACAAGGTGTTGAGGTTAGACCTTTTGTTCAAAATCATATTTGGTCAAAAAGTTTTCTTGACATGTTTTCCAAGAAAAAAAAAACCAACTTTTTGACCTGACTGCAAGTTTTTGCCTTTTTTTTTTTCTCATGTTGATAGAAATTCCTGTAGTTTTACTACAGTGATTGAAGGGGGAAATAGAAATGAGAAGCTTTTTGTTGCTTGAACCTTCAGGGAAAAAAAAATCTGGTTTTTGTTTCCAAATACTGATTTTTTAAAAAATTCAAAGCGTTTTTGGAAAGATATTGGGGAGATTTTTGTCTCTTCAGTGAAAAGTAAAAAAAATCGGAAGAGGCAATTTTAGCATTTCATATCAAATGGTGATGATTCCTTGAATCTTGTGAACAAAACCTCTGCCTGCCACCGCTGCAGCAAAGAGCTGTTCCTGGGGAGAGACCACCAGGTCTTCCCACGGGAAGAGGACCCCATTTGCCAGGCATGGTCAGCACCTTGTCCCAGCTGGAGGATGCTGCGTCTGAGAAGGAGTAACAAGCGGAGAAGGCTTACAGCACCACGAGGCTGCTGAGGTTCTGGAAGGCGTAATCGGGAATGTGCCAGATCTGGTTGAGAGCCAAGGTCATGGCTTGCAGCGCTGGCAGGTGGTTCAGAGCTTGGACAGGGATCTCCGTCAGGGCGTTATCGTCCAGCCACAGGTGACGCAAGGAGAGCAGCCCCTCAAAGCTCTTCTCGGGCACCACAGAGATAAGGTTTGCGTCCAGGCGTCTGAGTGGGAAAGAAACAGGGTGAGGATAAGTGAGAGACAGATCTAGCGTTGCTTTATGTGCCCACAGTGTTATGCAAGGGGAGTTTTGATGCTGAGGCGGGATGGACTGATGGCCAGGGAGATTGGATCGGGCTGTAAATAGTGATTAGCATAAGGAGGTCTCAGTGCAAGGCTCCTTCCTGTGCTTGAAGATATTTGACCGCTGCCAAGGATGATCCCTTCTTGATGGCCATTTAATGCTGCCAGCTGATGGCAGGTTCTTAAACAAAGTGGTTGGGCTAAACCCTTTCACATGGACCCACCAGATGGACACTGGGCAACTGTGGTTGCAGGCACCCCCCCTTAAAGATGAGCATCAAAAATGAGCATCAAAGCTGTATCCCCTGGGGCTGGGCTTGCCGTGGATTTGCCTGAGCGGATCTGCGGAGGCACAGCCCTATTTGGGGTACCCCACAACCTGCTCAGACCCACTGCTGTGGGATGTGCAGGACAGCCAAACCATGTGGCCAAAGCCCCATTCCAGAAGAAAAGGATTTGTCTGGAAATGCAAAATATGTGGCAGCCCTGCTTGGGGTCTTGCATTTGATCTGAACAGCCAGAGGTACCTGCAAAAGCACCGCGAACGAGGCAGACCATATGTCATGGTGCAGGAATTAAGCCTGTGCTCTCTGTATCACACATGTTCAGGCCTTTCTTTCTCCTTGATTTGCCAATTGCATTTTTTTTTTATCATCATGGAAACCTTAAGGCAGTTGAATTTGAGGTTTAATTTGGTGAGAAACTTTAATTTTTAAGACTTGATTTTGTTCCAAAATAGAATGGGAAGCCAAAAAAATATTAAGCTTATTAGGAAAAAGAAATTAAAAAGCTAGGTTTGGGAATCATCTCACTTAAAGATCTCTTATTTCAACAATGGTGAGCAGGATACAATGTGTTATCTGTAGATTTTAAAATCAAAATATAAGAGGAAAATGCTTCAGATTTGGATGAAATACCAGGAACCAATTATACCAAGGAGAAAGAGAATTCTGATTTCCATCTGTGGCCAACAGAGTTTATTTTATTTCTCCAAGCTATCTAAAGGAAAGATCTCTGAATTCAAATTGCAAAGAGAAAACACTTTATCTCTTATCAAAGCAAGAAAGAAGGAAGTTAACAGAAGTGTCATGGCCCAGCCCTCAAATCACCAATCCTCCATAAAGGAACGTGGTATAGAAATTAGTGTTTTTTACTACATAAAGTACTATTTTTGATGAAAGTGGGACACTGGAGCAGACCCCCAGAACATTTCCTAGTTCACAAACCACTTCCCAGAACCCTGCAATAAACTCTAGTCTGCAGGAGGAGACCAAATGCCTCATCATGTGCACGAAGCAGGGAAGACCACGTGTGCAAGCTGTGGTCTCCGCAGTGGGGCAGGGGTGGTAGTTCCTGGATGAAATTCGCAGATGATCCTGGGAAACAGACCTTTTCCTATGCCACAGAGAAAAGCATTTCCTGCACTGGCTGGTCTGACCTGGATGGACAAAGCTGGAGATTTGTACCTGGTAGAGAAGTGCAGTCAAACCTTCCTGAGATCTCCCTTGGACAACTGTCCTTTAAATGCAGTGTACAAGTCTTGATACAATATCACCTCAAATTGAAATGATACCCTGAGGTGGATTAAATAACTATTTCATTACTCCAACTTTGCTAACAGTAATGTGTTTTTCCAAATTGCAATATGCTTGCATTGCTGTAAAGCAGTGCTTTTCGGTGCAAGGCTGTTCAGCTGAGAGTTTTTCAGCCAGCTCTGTTGATTCTCTGTGGATGACAAAAGCACATCACACCCAAAACTCAGCTCAGTTGCCACAGGATTTGTGTATTTGCTCAGAGTGCAGACACAAGACAGTGTATATTTTCCTCTTTGTAGAGGGTGGGCATGTTGCAAGTTCTGCCTCAGTTTACTTCCTGTCACCAAGACTACAACCGAATCAGAGCATAGCAACATCCATCTTCCTGAGAAGACAAATTCAAAGAATAAAGAGCAGAAAAGCAGACCCTGCAGCAGCTCAGGGTAAGATTAAAGACTCTGTCTGAAAATTTTCGTCAAAATGTTTTGAGACAAACAAGAACTTTTTGACCAAAATTAAAACTTCTGTGGGAAATGTTAATCTTTGCTTAATTTTTCCATTCCTTCTTCAGCATAAGAATTCTGTTAGTTTTTGGCATCATAATGTGTTTTTCGAAAAAAAAAAGTACTGTGTACTTTTCTCAGAGACATTCTTTCATCCAAATCCCTATATGTTTACTGAAAATTGTTTTAAAGTGAATGCTCTGTTTTACGTTTAATTAATTAAAGAACAGGCAATGAAAATATCCACTGAGAATAGTTATCATTTTTCAAAAACAAATTAAGCTTTCAGACATAGAGATGCTAAAACAGAGCCAAGGGCTGGTACACCAAGGCTGAGCTGTCCAAGACAGGGATGGTTCATGGCAAGGGAGCAAGGTGGACCCCATGGCTGTCTAGCTTTATGACCCACTGTGGTTATGAACTCCTGGGTGCAGCCACAGATGTGAGCCACAAGGGTGTTTGGTCTCAGTGTGACAGTGCCCCAGGTGTTGGGGAAACCATTAATGCAGCCAGACTTGCTCCCTGGCTATTTAGCACATGGTCAGGAAAGGCACTTTCTAAATCCATGGTCAATAGGTATGAGAGGAGGGCCAGTGAGGTGGCATGGGTCCTTGGATTTTTTTTAGGTACTTGGACACCTCCCTGTCTTTGTGGATCCCTATGGTTAGTACAGGGGCAATAACTGAGATTCACCTAAGGAGTTTGTTAATGCTCCTGTATGGCCACTAGCTTTGCACATGCTGCAGTTCCAAGCCAGGCTCTGCTCCATGTCTCCACATCCTGCCGTCAACAAGAGGTGACCTCTGCAAGACTAAAATGAACCCCACATCTTCTGCCTCCTCACCTCCACAGGGGCTGCCTGGTGGCAACGTGGCATGTTGTGATGAGTGTGGCTGCTGTCTGTGAGCCACTGTCCGGAGAACGGCATGCTTGGTGAGTGTTGGTGAGCTCCAGCCATGTAACTGCTGCCTTAATCTGCTCCAGAGTGTGAAAATCAGACCCCAGCCAGATTCCTTGGTGGAGTGATAGGGAGACTTTCTGCTGGTTGCAATGAGCTGGACAAGGGCCTGAGCAGCCTCAGAAACAGCAGCCTGCTTGGACCACAGCACAGAGAGATGCACCTACGTGGAGCTAATGAAGTTAAAATCAGGAACAGGGAAGTGTCCAGGTGAAGGCACTTCACACGCAGGATTCCTTATGTGCCTTTGGAGCATCAACAGGGCAACAGGGAACATGGACTAAGTGATGGCTGCGTTCCTGGTACCAAAAGGTCTCCGGGTTGTTTAGTTGCTCCTCAGGGAGTTGCCGGCTCTTTCTGGAATAGACGTGCATTCTTTCTAATAAAAGCTGTGTATGTGTGGATTGCTAATTGCTATGGCTTTCAGACAGCTCTCCACTCTCTTCTGAAAGGAGAAAAGCTGAAGTTCTTGGCACAGAGTTGTTAGTAATTATATCAATTATACTAAACAAAAACCAACCCAACAGTTCCCTCCTTTCTTCAGTGTGTGACTCTGGCTCCATAAGTGTTTTGTGTTATGATTTATACCTAAGATAATTGGGCCGATTAGTGGGTAAATGGGACAGCGCAGGCTGGGGCTGGCTCCTCAGCTTCCACAGAGATGTTTTAATCTTTATTTCACCAAATCACTCAGTTGGTTTTCCTCCCAAGCATTAACCCGTTTGTTGCTTACAGGGGAAGATGCCTCTTTCACGGAGCTGCTGCATAGCTTAGAAGTGGGACTTCATCTCACGCCTGCTGTTGAGCAGTACCGTAGGTCTGGAGAGCAGAGGAGACACACATTGGTCTCCAGAAGTCTGCATAGACAAGATTTCCAAGTGACTTCACAGGATCAAGCAAGGCACTATAGAGCATCGTCCTATCCATTGCAGGCAAAAGGAGCTTATTTTAAGTGGGACATTCTAGAAATTTCCTATGAAAATCAACAGCTGCTTGAAAGTCTCGGCTTCTGGCTTTAGATCTGCATCTAGTCTGAGAGTTATGAGGCATCTATATGACTTCAACATGACACTTAGTCAAAAGTCCTAAAAGTGCCTGGAATCACCTCAGATTTTACTCCATTTTCTATTTTAGGGACTACAGGGATGGGGAGAGCTGCCTAGGAAGAACATCGAAAGCCCCTTGGCTTTTGTTCTGAAGCATTGCCTGTCCTCTTTGTTCCCTGAGCAGATGTTCACGTCTATGGTGAGCCATGGTGAGAGGAGCAGGTCAGCACCAAACGCAAGTATGTCTGAGCCTCACCAGCTGGTGCCTTTGCTGC
>NW_010524320.1:0-12516 GCF_000687285.1 Phaethon lepturus | reverse complement strand
CCGGACCCCCCCGGGTTGGTCCTTTGGCGCCTGCTTTAGCCAGTGGCAGCTCTGGGGAGCCAAAGGAACCTGTGTGGGGTGGGAAAGGGAAGTCTTTCCTTGGGCAGGACAGTGTCAGGTAGGCTTCATGTGGGTGCAGGGTTAAGAGCCCCGCATGACTTTGAAAAGCCACTTCATTGTTTTGAGCATTGTCTGTATTTGATAAAGGCTTAAGGAGGAGGAATTGCCTGCCTTCTTGCCAGGAACAGTCCAGAAATGATGCTAGGGTCAAAAACATTCCTAGAAGGAACCAAGCAGGTAGGGAAGTCCTTTTCTAATGAGAAAAGGTCAAGAGTGGGATATTCCTCCTTCCCAGAAGGCAGAAGATAAGCCAATGCAATCAGTGCAGCCATTCAGGACATCCAGGTGGTGGTGGGACTATGTGCAATTGCCAGTGCAGCGAGCGTATCATAAGTTTTGTAGTAATTCTGACAGGTCGAGCTATAATCTGAGATCTTTGGTTTCCCGTGCCACAGACCCAGCAGTTTCTAAGAACTGACTCGTTCCAAGAACTGCTTCCAGAGCGTTTCAGAGGATGTACAAGTGCGTTTCCTAGACATCTGTAAGCACATGCATCCTGCTGTCTGTAACGTGACTGGCAAAAGTGTGCAGCAGTGGATAACCAGAAACAGTTTCTCTGTTCCCTAACAGATGTGGTGCAAATCACAGGCTATGACTGGCAGAAGCAACTTTGCCCATATCTTTCCAATTCCTTCTGTCTGTGGAGCATTTACAGGGGGAGCTGAAGCCTGGAAACCAATAAAAATGCACAATGCCATGCTGTCAGGAAACATCCCGACTTTTGCTGCTGTTTTTCCTCCCCCACACACAGTAGAGCCAATAATCGCAGGCTGTCTGGATGCCTTATACAAAGTATGTACAGTAACTGCTCTGCAGTATAGGGTCCGTGATGTTCCTTCACTGCCCGCAGCCCAAACAGACACTGGGACCTCAATCCTCCCAGCATTTTTTGTAATATATTGGGCATAATAATTTTGGAGAAAACTTGCCACCAAAGATCACAGGCAGCATTGGGTGGTTCTGGGCCAGCCTGCTCTCTATCTAAACCGGGGAGCTCCTCTGCATCTTGATTATCTGTCAGCGGTGGAATATAGGGCATACAGAAGGGACAGTCGGGAGAGAAAGCTGTGACCCTTGAAGGAGTGAGGACTGACCTTGCAAGAGTGGGAGGAAGAGCTGGTTGCCCACCCCCCGACACCACCCTGTTCTCAGGGAGCGAGGTGCTTGAGTCTTCCCTGGCCCCAGCGTGCATGTGTGTCGGCTGAACAGAGCTGATCTCACCAGAAACGTCTAATTGTGCCTTCAGGCAATCATGTCTCTCTTCCTGTCTGAGTTTATCTTGAAAGGCTCGATTGAGTTACCTCCTATCCCATAATAGGATCTAAGTTCCTTGTAGTAATATAAGAAGGAGATGATGTCACTGCAGCTAAACTTCTCCGATAACTTACTAATGAGTGGGGCCAACACCTCAGCTCCTTTCTCAGGCAAAACTCCCAGACGCACTGAGTCAGTGCCTGGCGTGCGAGCTCCTGGGGAACTCACTGTGCGAGGAGCTGAGGGCACAGCGAGGGAGGATGGCTCCAGAGCTCTGCGAAACACCCTGCTCAAAGGCACACTGTCCCTCTCTGCCACACTCCCCTGCAAGCCAGCTCCACATGTGCTGCTCTTTCTGCCAGGCACAGCACCCGATGGGGCCCAGACACGCAGAGGCACAAGGTTCTGGGTCCCTGAGCCTGCCCAAATAACCCAGGTGAGGACCAAGGGCTTCTTCCATCAGCTGATATCAAATGGGATAGGAGAAAGGCAGCTGCGGACTGCAGTGTTAACCTGGAAGATGGGTTCAATTCCTGCTCTGCCTGTCATGTCTTTGTGGACATAACATACTGCAGATGCAGTGGGAGAATGGACCTGTTGGAGCAGGTCCAGAGGAGGCCACAAAAATGCTGAGGGACGAAACAGCTCTGCTGTGAGGACAGGCTGAGAGAGTTGGGGGGGTTCAGCCTGGAGCAGAGAAGGCTCCGGGGAGACCTTATTGCAGCTGCCAGGGCTTAAAGAGGGCTTGTAAGACAGATGGGGACAGGCTTTTTAATAGGGTCTGTAGGAATAGGACAAGGGGTAATGGTCTTGAACTAAAAGAGGGTAGATTTTGGCTAGATATAAGGAAGAAATTTTTCACAATGAGGGTGGTGAAACACTGGCACAGGTCATCCACAGAGGTGGTAGATGTCCCATCCCTGGAAACTTTCCAGGTCAGGCTGGACGGGGCTCTGAGCAACCTGCTCTAGTTGAAGATGTCCCTGCTCATGGCAGGGGGGTTGGACTAGATGACCTGTAAAGGTCCCTTCCAACCCAAACCAGTCTATGAATGACACATTATTGAATAGGTAAAACATTGCCTTGTAGACCTGCTTCAACACCTGGGCTATCTGCCCCTGCCACGGAAGAGCTTGCAGCCCTCAAGCAAGACTCGCAAGAGTTCCCTAGCTCTATTTCCAGAGTAAAAACTCTTGTGCAAACCAGCCCTTTGAATAAAGATTCAAGATACAAACACGTTCCCACTTGGCTGTGGAACAGGACATGGCGGAAAAGTTTGCAGGGGTCTGTTTGGACTGCAATGAGTCTTCACTCCTGACTTAATGGGACATGTACCTCTGGGAAGCCCTCCATGAGGGATGCTCAGGAAATGAAATCAGAGCAATACCTAGACTGCACACAGAGTGCCTTTGGTACAGACAAGAGGCCTTTGTTATCCCCAGTTGCAGACACCTCCAAAACCCCTCAGGTCAGAACTGTGCAAGAAGGATTGCCAAAATCTCTGTGCAGCTATAGAAACTGCTGACAGTTGGGCAGCTGCACTCCACTGCTGCGCTGACTCCCTGACCAGCCCTCTCCCTGGCTGCCTGGCATTGCCCCCCTTGCCCATGGTGCCAGGCACAGGGAAGGAGAGAGGGTACAGAAAGTAGCCAGAGGCTGAGTGGCTCCAAGTCCCACCAAGCAGTGTGGGTCCTGAATATTTGCTGGGAATCATGGTGTTTGTCAAGCAGACAATCTGGCTGGAAAGGAGAAGGGAGAGCAGCTCTTGGGGACAGAAGGACCAGCACACACTGCTCTCTGGGGAGAGGGGCTCTGGAAAGGTCAAGGCACCTCGAGAGATCCCCTGGGCCAAGCAGGTACTGGGACATAAGAGCCAGCTCACACCTTCAATGAACAGGGACCAGGGTCAGACCAGAAGCATCACAAGGTCCCTGTCTGGCAGTGGGGATCTGCAGGGGTGTCACAGCTGGGTCCATGGCTGCCTTGCTCCATCCACTTGGGAGCTGACATGGAGATAGGGCTCCAGATGTCCAATCTGTGATGTTTGGCAATCATTGCTAGACTGGAGTTTATTTTATTTTGATGGACACTTGGGTGGGAGCTGCCTCCTGCTGAGGTGCTGGACTGTACCCTGGCGTGTTTGAGTGCCTTCCTGTGCTGGATGAGCACCCATAGAATCCCCTGTGACCTTCCAATGCAACCAGCCTTGTTTTAGAAATTAAATAACCCTCACTCTTGTAGCTTATCGACTATACTGTCGAGAAGCACTGGCCTTTGTTGAGGGCCTTGAGCCTTGATGGTCATGCATGTGGTGCATCATTACTCACTGGACATGTGTGATCCACAGCTGGACAGATGTTGTCCAGGAGAGGCGTGCACAACAGCTCTTCATATCACCAGGGCCTGAGACCCTCTGAGCTTGGCCCCTCCACAAGTTTCCAGGCTGTTTTAAAAAGCCTGGCAATCACGAGTCCCCCAGAGCTGACACAGGGGTCTGTGGGACTGTCCCCTGGCCCCTCCCTGGCTGAGTGGGCCAGACACACTAGGGTTTGAGCCATACCACTGCTGCAGGGCACTGGAAACCTCTTCTGCTCTTTCTGGCAGCTGGGGCTGCTTTGGAGGTGTAACACCAGATTGACTGTGCTCCCACAGGAAGCCCACAGGGTTATGAAAGAGGCAGAGAGTTAAAGATGAAAGCAGACTAAAGGCCATGGCTGTGTCTTGCATAGAGGACTAAATGTTGCATAGGTGGGTGCCAGTTTAAATATGTTGTTCATTTCTTGTTTGCCTTCCTATCTCCGGTTTACCTGAAGCTTCTCTGTGTTCAAGAATGCTTACACATTCAATGCGTGTAACATCTGGGACCCATCTTCCTTTTGCACTGACATATCTACTGTATGTAACATCTGGGACCCATCTTCCCTGCTGTGCGGCTGTATCTACTGTATGTAACATCTGGGACCCATTGTCCATCTTCTCTATTGAGTCGTCACTAGGGAAATGCAGCATGCCCTGGATACTTATGTGTGTAAGCGAGTGAGTTAAGGTTCATGAGTCCCCATAATAAAGGTCAATGGCAAACACATTGGAACTTACCGTATGACTCATATGCAGAAGTGTGTGTGTGTGGATCGTGGATGTGAGCTGTGATTATTATTTCTTTAGTGTCTACAATGTTCTAGGCACTGGGAGGGCAGTCAGAATAGCATGTGCCTTTTCCTGAGTTATTACAGTCTGAGATGGAAAACGTATATGGAAGGGTTTTGAGGTGGAATTAAGTTTCTGTGTTTGTCAGAGTCTCTTTTGAGGGATGTTTGCTTATTGAAAGGTTGGTGCTGCAGCCATTGCAGTGTGGGCAGAGAAAGGTAGGAACAATACAGACAAGTGACCACCGTTTTCAGCTTGGTGTGAATGATCTCTTGAATGTTTATCCAAATGGAGCTCGTGGTTGCCACACTGGATTGCTAGCAGTCAATACAGAAAAGTTTGGAGGTGACTACAGTACATGATGGGCATAGTCATGCAGGTATAACCTCTGCCAAGCTGGTAGAGAAATACAGCTCAAGCCACTCAACTTGTGCTGTGAACTCTTCACTTGGGAGCACAACTGGTGAATCCTGGAGGTGCTGGGGCATGGCAAGGGTGCCACTCATCATCACCCCTTCCAAGAGTTGCCAATGAATGGGAAAATTAGAAAGTGAAGTCTCAAGAGAAGAACTGACTCAGGGGATCATCATAATAGCAATTTATGCAGACACCTATTTTTCTGTATTTTTTACCAGCTTTGCCACACAATAAAATAACTTAGAGTGACTGAAGTTTGCTAAAGTTTTAGCTGCTAGCCTGATAAACAACACAGCACTCTTGTCTCTCTGGGAGATGAATCTAGGGATCCTTCACAGCATGAACACTCACAAGCATGGGTCATATGTACCTTAACATAAACTTCACAACATCTTATTCAAAGGAGGCAGGGATTTAGTGGGTCACTGCTAAAGAGAAGTGTTCCTGGATATGTTCAACAGCTTGTGTGTGGTCCCTAAATCATCCTCTCAAAAAAAGCTATTGAGGTCATTGTAGTGGGATAACCACATTGCATTTCATGCTTTTTTACTCCTAAGCAGAAAAAGCTTAGAAAAATCTGACCAGCTGAGTTCCTTCCACTGACAGGAAAAAGAAGTCTGTGATGTACCCAGTACCCATGTCAGAAGCCTTTCTCATTTCTGACTTTCCTTCAGAACAATGGTTACAAATTCAAATCCCTCCAGCTCTGAAGTACAAAGAAATTCCTCTCTGGTTAATGGGTAAGCTGCTCCTGGCACTTGTATTTTTGGGCAAGACGATCTCCTCTGATAGCTTTCTCTGGGGGCTCCACAAGGGTGTGCTGGGTCATGTGCGTGGGGCCATGGGGGTGGAGAGATGCTCAGTTCTGCTTTGGTACCCATGCTTTGATGACTTATGTTAGCTTGGTGATCTGTTTTTGCCAGATAAAAGTGTGGGGTGAAGTGAGGTGGGGAGAAGGGCCTTTTTTTTGCTTTCCAGGAGTAGGAAAAACACATCTTATCCAATGTTATTCATGTAGAACTTGAAACCAATTACAGGGTCTTTCCATAGCCAGAAGAGAAAACCAGAATCCTCCAGAGAGTGATTCATCCCCGCAGACAGGGCTCTGAGATAACAGGGATGATTCACCCTGTGGAGATGCTGATCGTTTTCCACTGCTGACTAGCTGAGATGAGTAATATCTGGACGGCTATGGTCAGAGGAGACAAATCCACCTGGTCTGTCCTCAGAGGAGACAAATCCACCTGGTCTGCCCAAGGGAGACGTGGGCACAGCAAAAGCTTACCTGAAGGGAAGGAAGGCTGTGTAGCGAGGCCATGGAGGATGACTCAGAAGAATTCCTTCCTGGTGGTATCTTAGGATCTCCCACCATGAGGGAAGGATCTAGCACTCCAATCATAGCAGAGACATGAAGACACCAGCCTCCTGGTCCCAGCCACTCAACTTCCCAACTACAAATTTGGCCCAGGCTGCTTTATTATAATGCCAAATTCCACAGTGGCTGATCCCGCTGCTGTTCTTTGAGGGCTGCAAATGGGCGGCGGTGAATCTGCTCATTGGGTCCTACCAAGAATACAGTGACCGCACCACAGTTTTTGCTCCTATGAAAGATGGTGATGTATTTTCTGCCAAGTGGATTTGCCAATGGCTTTTGAAAATGTATTATTGCTCATCATTGCAGTAAAAATGCTAGTGCTCTTGAAAGGTACTGGGCGACACTCCATAAACAACGTAGGGAGACAAGCTGAATGGCAGAGAAAGCTGCCATTATAAGAAATAAGGTCCAGCCATACACTTTGTTTCCCAGTCTGGGCTACTCTTGAACCCAGACCAGGGATTTGGATCAGGTCAGTGTAAGCAGAGGAACAACTCCAAAATCTGAATCTTGAATTGGATTTGTATTTTAATGCAGCTTTTTCTCCTCAAACCTGGTATGATATTGCCAAGCTATTGCTGCCAGTCCTGGTGACAAGCACAGATCCGCAGTGACAGCTCAGGCTGATCACACACTGGGTGACGTGGATAAAAGAGCTAAGAGGCAGCAGACTGGATGACAGCCTGTGCTACGCGGAACCAGAAAAATCTTGTCTACTCAAAGCCTATGGCCAAAAGCAGTAACTCCTCTGAATTTGGCTTATCATTCCGGAACCAAATTACGAGATGTGCCCACAGAGGAGGAGAATCCACTCCCTTCCAGGGACATCAGCCTAAGAAAGAAAATACAGCTGTAACATTTGCTCACTATCTGTACACTGGCTCAACTACACAAGCTACAGGAGCCACCTTGCCTTTTTCAGGCGAGTCTCAGACTGTGCACACTATGCCCATGAAGAAGGATCATGGAACATGGAGCCAGAGATGCTCCTGCTTCCATACAGCCAGTGAGGAATACTAACAGCAGCCAAACGTCAGCAAGGACTCACCACAACATGGATACATCACTGCATGAAAGTTACCTGCAGAACTTCCAAATGTGTGGCATGTCTGACTGCAGTGTTCACCTGGATGTGGTAGATATCTACTCTTGGACCCTCACAGACTTTCTTCTTTGTAGAAACACCATTAAACACTTAAAATGCCAAAACGGAGACCAGACATCTGAAAACAAGAATAGCAATAAAACTCTACCAACTTAGTTGTGCTCCTTTCCAGAGCTGCCTGCAGAGAAGAGATGCCTCAGGGGAAAGGGGGTTTTCAGAAATGGGGCAGGAAGGTTTTGAGCAGCAAGTGTCCTCTAGAGCATAAGGAACTTCTTTAGCATGCTGCCTGCACTGTGTCACTTGTTCTGGGCTCTCTTTTCTGCCACAGGCGTGCTTTCTGCTGCAAAGTGGTCTAAGCATGTGAAATTCAAGGACCTGGGCAGTGGTCCATAACAGGTGAAATTCAAGGCCCTGTGCTCTCAGCAGCAGCAATGACCAAGAACATACTGGCGGTTGCTTTGTTTCAGCCTATCTTCAAATTTGCCATTAAGAACTACGTCACTTCTCTTCCCTGACCTCTTTTTCATTGTGTGCCAGAAAAACCCTGTAGCCAATACATCATGTTACAGGATTGAGGTGGTCTTGCCACAAGACAACTTCGATGCCAACAGATTGTAAGTCACTGCTATGCTACTTTATAGATGTCTGTTTTTTCCATAGTTTTTATCCTCTAAACGCCCAATGGATACAATACCTTTCTTAAACCTTACTGCATCACATGTGATTTATAGAGAAAAATATTGCTCTTAACAGCAAACTGTCAAATCTCAAATAGATCAAAGAAGTGAAATGAGGAATGAATTGACTGAGCTCTTCAGGTCATGCTGATTCCAAAGTAATTTTTTTCTTCCTTCTGTCACAAGAATTTATATGCTTGTGAGAATCTGATCAGGTGGGAAGAGCTTTCTTCCTTTGTCTACATCAAAGTCCACATATTCTCAAATTGCTATAAGTCATTCTTTGCATTTTAGTCTCTGGCCATATGTGTAAAAATAATTACCTGCCTTGAGGGACAGGGGATGAAGTAGTCTTTATTGCATTTCCATAAGACTCCGAAAGGCTCCTGCTAAAGATATCAGAGAAGCGGCACACCAGTTGGTTGGAGGAACTGGTTTATTTTAGTTAGAGGTAAAATTAACCTGTATGCAGGGAGTGTATGTCAGGCTGATTTAGCACTAAGAGATTATGAGTCAAGTAAAGCTGAAATGAAATAAGAATTGGAGATTATATTTATAGAAAACATGAAAATGCTTGCAATATTTTTAAGAACAATGTATACAACACAGTTTGTCCTCCACGTTGCATCCCATCATCTTATGAAGGCACTGAATCTTTCTGCAGGACAAATGTAAAGCGGACAGACACTGCTGTCATATAAGCACCTGAAATGGGAAGGTGATGTTAGCAGGACCAGTGCTGATGAGACTGGAGTCCTCCTCAGAGAGATTGTGGCTGACTTCAGCTGGGAACAACAGAATTGTGGAAGAGTGGCAAGTGAATCCTGCAAATATTTCAGAGGGATGCAGTGAACAGACACTGTGAGGGAGAAAGGAGAACTAAAATGGGAGCAAGGACAGGATCCCAGAGAATGTGACCTATTGGGCTGTTGCCCACCACCTGTGATGATCACAGCGCTGATGGCTGTGTACTGGGTGCATTAGCCACCAGGTAGCAGGAAATGGTTTACTCTAGGTGACTGACACATGCTGACATGTAAAGAAGGTCTCTTGCTTATCTGCAGTTGCTTCCCTGACATGCTGCACGCAGGAGGAGTTGCCAAAAGACAGAAGACAGATGGAGACACAGTCACTTTTTTTTTTCCTCGGCCCCTTTGCTTTAGCAAACATGCCATCAAGTGCAACAGCAGGAGAGCCAGTCCTTTGGGGATACACGGCTAATGAACTGCCCACAATGACTGAATTGCTAGCATTATGGTGCATCTTGCCAGGGAGACGAGAGAAAACTCGAAGTGCATTGTGGAAAGGATGCAAGAAGAGCCTGACCTCGTGGTGCAGGATCTTTAGACTTCACTTGTCATGAATGGGAGTGCTGCTGATCCTACTGGGAAAGAAAACATCACAGGGCAGGGCGTGAGCATGACTGAGAGATAGGAGATTGCCATTGATTGATGGCAGAACAAGAGGTGAATGCAATGAGGAGATTTGTTGAAAAGTGGCTGGGAACCGTTCTCCAAGTCTCACGTGCCACAGTTGGTTTCCATGTTTGCAAATGCAAGGGTGAAATAGGGTATGGGCTCAAGGTGCTGGGGGCTGCTGGGGCAGCAACAGCTGTGGGGAATTCCCATGGTCAAGGCTGGTCCCAGTTGGTCCATGCACCCACTTTACTGACCACTTGGACCAGGCAGAAATATCTGAAAATTACTTTATTGGACTGAATAGGCTTTGCAGACCTTTAGCCAAGACACCAGAATTCTAGTTTCCACTTTTCTCACATTTCACTGTCGATGGACTATGATTTACATGCTATCTCTTCTCTGGAACAGGGTTACCAGATGTTTAGATGTTTCTGGACAAATCCCTGCACGAGCAGGCCAGGGGATGGGCTAGAGCTGTGGTAAACTCCCTGATCCAGGTACCAAGGACTTAATGAGGATACCAAGTTTGATACACAGGTGGGTATCACAGCTAGGAGTCCTCTCAGCTGTACTGATGTCTCCTTTTGAACTCTGTGTCCCTCTGCAGCTGTGAATGGAGAGGACCAGGCACCACTCTGAGTGATCTGTCTCTGAAGGCAGGTGCCTGCTTCCTGGAGATGAGTTTCTCCACCAGTGCATCTTCTTCTCTAAAGGGTGCTGCTCAGACACATGGAGATGAGCTTAGCTGGAGCCTCCCACACTGCTGATGTCCCATTGGGGATTAGATGACTTTATGTGTGTTAACATCTCCATGCCAGCTATGTCCATACTCTTGGGGTCTGGGGTCTACATGAGGTAACAGGCAGCCACAAGTCTTTGTGGGAGGACAAATGAGCTACCACGGGGTGGGAGATAAAAGCCTTTATCCATCAGGGAGAAATGTGGCTCTGGAAGCTTTGTGTCTATGCTGCTGTGTCTTACTGGGTCAGAAAACCTGCTACTGTCCTAGGGATGCCCAAAGTCTCCCAAAATCCCAGCTATTAGCCATTAGTGCAGTTCCTCCCCAGTCTGGAGGCGGGAACCGCAAGGAAATGCGGAGCTCTGGGATTCATGGCTGTAGGCTACAAATCAGATCACCACGCTGAAAGCACAGGCTGGTACTGTGAACCTGAACTACAGTGGTAACTTTATGAACGCTGCACTGGGCCACTTGGAAATCTTATCCTCCTGGAGCCCCTGGCCTCAAAGCCAGGTGAGAGAAGCTGTGATGACTGTCCTGAGTCCACCATATAGCCACCCATACTGGAAAAGCTCTGAAACTCTTCTGGCTGGCACTAATCCCCCCTTCCCCCTCCAAACTGCTGTAGGCAACACCCACCCAGATGAGCCAGACACATGCTAAGCACCTTCCCAAAGTGCTGATCTGCGAGAAACTCCAGAAAGAGCCAGCCGTTCTCATCACTTTCCATAAGTATTTGAAAAAGAAAAACCAAGAGTTTATCTTGATCTTTTTAATCCATCAGGTTTCTTTTCTCTTTGCTTTCTACCTCTGCAAGCCTGGTAATTATAATTTATAGCACCTGCTCACTTTGAAATACCTTGGACTCCTTCTGCCTGGCAGAGGAACAGACACAGTGCCCATCTGCTTTAGGTAAGTGCTCACAAACCACAAAGTTGTTAATTAGACTGACACACGACTCTTCCAGAATACACATGGTATGTTGTTACTGCACCTATAAACCACTGGTAACCAGATACTCTGCCAGGGGATCACAACTGGATCAGAGCACTACGTAAAGCCTTGGCACCCCTTGCAGGGCTCAGAGCATTGCCACCAGGTGTGCGTGTTGTCTCTAATCCTCCCTAACGTGCTTCCCAGATAAAGCAAGCCTGCTGGGAAGCAGATCTCTCACACTTGGTAGGAGGCTCAGACCCCAGAACTTTGTATTCCCTTATTTTGAAATCCAAATTCCTCTTTGCATTCATCTAATGATCCCTGCCAAGGTCTCCTTCCTGACAGCTCGGGCTCCAGGCAGTGATGCCTCCACATCCTGTGGCTGACAGGGCGCAGGGCAGGTCTGGTTCTGGCCCCATGGGCATGGCTGCAGCTTCAGAGGACCTGTGATGAGGGGTGTTTGTAAGGACAGGCATGTCTAACGTGGATGGGGTTATTTGGGTGGATTTGACACTTGCCTCCTCAGGCTGGCTGGCATTCATGGGGCAGAGTGAATCATGAAACACCTCTGGTCAGGAAATGCTGAACCCCCGTAGTGGAAGCCTCTCTCTGGAGGAGGAGTTGCCCAGACCACGTGAAGTCCCTGATAAGTGATAATCAGTGATACGCAGTAAGCCAGCCTGGTGCAGCCAAGCTTTGGGTCAGCACATGAAGTGACAGGGAATGGGTGCCCTTGACCTACAAATGTCCTTGGCGCAGAGTTACTCTGAACGACTGGAAACCTCCACCTGGTTTGCCAACTTCCCTGCCTCTGTGTTAGTATTTGGAGGAGGAAGCCCTGTTAGCGTGTTTGAAATTTTATTTACCAAAACTCAGGACTGCAGCTTCCTTGCTTACAAAAGGTATGGAGGGATCACACATGGCAATGGAAACATCCTCTTGGAGAGCATCCACAGGCGAATGTCCTGCCCCTCCCATCTCACCTAAACTTGCCTGAAAATAGAGTCATTTTTTTGGCATGCTGTCTGTCCTGTGAAGGACTGGAACTTCAGTAACTTAAGTTTCCTGAGAGCCAGTATGCATCATCTAGGCTAGTTAAAATTAGTGTTCTCCCATTGCTGGTTCCTGCACCACTACACGTCTTTTCTGGGTGACACCACACCTGCCATGGAAAATCCTGCACAAGTGAAGCTCATGGGTTGGTGGCTTTGAGAAGGCTCCTTGCATGAAGACAGATCCTCATCTTAACCAGATCAGAAGGGGAGAGCAAGGAGAGGCTGTACTGGTTTGTGTGGTGAGGTTTTAGTAGCAGGGGGGCTACAGGGGTG
>NW_010524319.1:0-17246 GCF_000687285.1 Phaethon lepturus | reverse complement strand
GGGCCTGATCCCTGCATGGTTTTGTTCCATCCATAATTCTTCTCACGTGTTAAAGAAAAAGAGGCTTCCTTGAACTGCTTGTAATGCATACATTTTTAGAGACAGATCTTTTCTGAGACAACAGAGTGCAGAGTTGCTTAAGTGGGTGCCTTTCTGTGAAATCCTGGATTTTCATTATACTGTTTACTCTAAGAGTGTAGCTTGGTAAGGGAAAAAATTATGTGAAGATTCAATACCACCTGCTGTAAGATTAAATAAAACAGCTCCTATGAAAAAAAAATAACCTACATTGCCAGAGTGAAAAGGGTCAAACAATAAAATACTCATCATCTCCTGCCAAAGTAAATCACACTAACAGGTTGCTATGGCACATGCGTTATAAGATACTTGATAGCAATATTTTTAAGATTGGAAATCTATATTATCTAACAATAAATGCTCTATATTGAGAAATGTTTATCTTGGGTTATGAACACATGTCTAGGAGGACGTAGGTGATATGTATTGCCTAGCATGTGAGTTTAATTTCCCGGGATCAAAGTTAGGCTTGTTTTTTCCTCCTCAAAGTCCCTGTCAAAACACTGCTTGATAATGTTGTCTGCTTTGATCCATAATTTTAGGGAAGAATTTTGACTAGTTCCTACAGGTCTCATGGTAACACAAGGATGGTCTGCTTGGCCTCCTGCTGGGGCTGACTTGCCAACTGGGCAACACCAATGAGACACCTGCATCCCTGTCAGTTTACTTTGGTTTCCACAAATTCAGTGCTGAGTCATGAATAATTCCTTCCCTCTTCTCCCTAACTCCTTCCATGTGATAGATGGTCTCTGAAGATGTGAAACAATCAGGCCCCATAGTCTCAATACCAGAAGGACCAACTTCATGCCTGATTCATGAAACATGTTTGGATAGGCAAAGGGAAAAATGTTATCTCATTTCCTCTTTGTTCACGAGCAAGTTCACTAGCAATTTGGCCTTGTGAAACCAAGCTCAGGAGACAAAATACCTTTTGTGTAGGTAGTGATGAAGGTATAGGAATAGGGATAGAACAGATTCTGGATTAGATTCAGAACTATTGTGTGCTGCTTCTGGGTAATTACAATATTCATGACTGACCTTAATTTGCAAGGGACACAGATTAGCATTTCCTTGCTGGAGAAGTGTATTGGGTCTGTCTGAGATGGAGTTAATTTTCCCCATAACAGCCCTCATAGTGCTGTGCTCTGTACTGGTAGCCAGAAAGGTGTCAATAACACACCAATGTTTTGGCTACTGCTGAGCAGTGCTCGCACAGCATCAAGGCTGTCTCTCCAACATTCCCCCCCACCAGTAGGCTGGGGATGGGCAAGATCTTGGGAGGGGACACAGCCAGAACAGCCGACCCAAACTGGCCAAAGGGATATTCCGTACCATATGATGTCAGCTCAGCAATAAAAGCTAAGAGAAAGGAGAAGAAGGGAGGACATTTGTTTTTTTGATGTTTGTCTTCTGGAGCAACTGCTACATGTACTGAAGCCCTGCTGCCCAGGAAGTGGCTGGATTTCGCCAGCTGATGGGAAGTAGAGAATAAATATTTTGTTTTTTTTTTCTTCTATGTGTGGCCTTTGCTTTTTGCCTATAAACTGCTTTTGTCTTGACCCACATATTTGGTTAGTTTTTCCATCTTAATTTGTCCCCTCTGTCCTGCTGAGGATGGGAGTGATAAAGCAGATTGGTGGTACATGGCGTCCAATCAAGGTCAATCCACCACAGGAAGGTAAAGATTTGTAATATACTTCCTGCTCTATACAAACCCCACAGTCCCCTATGCCAACAAGTTGTTTTGGTCATTGACAGTCTCTCTGGTTTGTTTCTACAAGCTCAGAACAATCAGGATCTGATCTGGGTCTTTAGTCAATAATCTACCAAAAATAATTATTAAAAACAAGTCTTTAATATTCCATTGCCAGCTCCACTAGTACCAAGCTGAGAACATCTTGCAGGGAAGGTGGTGTGCGGGGAGGAAGAATGACACACAGGGAATAGATCTGATTAAATATGCTGAACCACAATGTCAGCTTTAGACTTGTACCATTTCATTATCTTGATAGCTGCATTTGGAAATTTAGGAGTATACTGATAGTGAGCAGGCAGTGAGTTTGCATGTACAGTCAGATTTGTAATTTCAAAATTGTACTCTTGAGATTTTGCTCTCTCTCTGCTTCCCACCCCCCCCATTTTCCACATTTCCACAATACATCATATTTTTTGCTGTGTTTCTAAGATTTCACAGAAACTTCTGAGATCTCCATTCTCCCACTCCACACCTCTTGGAAGCTACACATCTGAGCAGAACCAGAGTTTGCATTGCCAATAGAGCAGTCATGGAAATGAAACACTTCTGATTTCTCTCACCCAGAATTTTTTAGCTAGAGTCCATCTGCTCACCAGTGCCTATTTAGGAATGCACAACACCTTTTCTTTCTTCCATAGCAGCCAAACTGAATAAGAGTGGGTGGAAATATTAAAATGACACTTTTGAACTGAACTGTAACTTCTTATTTAATGAGAGGGAGAGAAAAAAAATCCGATATATCTCCTTTATAGATTCTGAGCTGGAGCTGAAAAGGAAAAATCTATCTGTTAAAATAATCATGGCTGAACTTTCAGTGAACAGAATTTTGCCTTTGTCACCTCTGACATCAAAAAGTAGCCCCTTGAGTAAATAGCCCATAATGATCTGTAGTCCACTGTTAGAAAAAAAGAATAATTTAATGACAAAAAATAGTTTTTACATGGACTGCAAAATTCTGCTTAAAGATGGAGGGCATGATATGGCTCTCTCTGAAGGCTAGAAAGGTGGAATTTTTAAAAACTTGGTTTACAAATTATCCTCTGGAAATTATTGCATATGATGTTTCACCCACAGAAAAATTTGGCACTGTTTATGAACTGGGAGTAAGTCAGTGAGCTTGCATTTTGAATGTGAACTGGGGAGATAACTACTTCCTATCACATTTCTTTCACCAATCTATTGTAGCACAGGATTCAAACACTTCCCCATATTCTATAGTGAACATTTTACTCTTCTTATTTGGAATAATATAATTGACATTACACAAAGCAGCTGCTAGGCACGTTCATTTGCTGTTGCTTTCACGTCATATTGCAATGGCTGCTGTCATACTCTGGTGCTTTTAAAGATGTGCCTATATTGTGCATTGCTACTTCTGCCATGCTTGTACTTCTCAGAAGAGATATAAAATTATAAGAACTGAGAATGTGTGGTCATGAAGAATCATATAAAACAATATGCTTATGTCCTTTGGCTGCTACTGTTAATACCACAATAAAACTTTTACTATTGTAAGTATTTTCTAAGGTACAATGAGAAAAAATAAACCTTTACCCATCACCTGAAAACTGGACTCCCAGTTATCATGAGCTACACATCTGGAAAGCAGTGTATCCCAAATCACTAATTATTTTGTAGCTTTGGGTACATACCACTACTTCAAAACATACTGTTTATTTAATTGGTTACCTTTGCAATTTCATCTTGAAATTACACCTGATAAATCTGTGCAGCTTATCTGTAGGCATCATAATATCATGCCTGAAGCTGGGAAGAAAAAAAAGTGACTGCATCCAGTGATTCCTTCCATGAAAAATTTGTTTCCAGCACATCCTCATACAGCGATATGTTATATAAGGAGCCTATGTCTGGAATTTGGCTTTGAAAACACCTAGAAAAAGGCCTCAGATTTTAAAGAAGAATGCAGATATATATTAGAAAAGATAATTAATCTTACCATCCAACTGTTTGTTTTGGATATCAAGAATTGTAGTAATAAGCATTTGTGGCTAGCTAGGATGTTCCATTTGTATAGTTAATTCCCACATCTGAAATAGTCACACTAATAGACTGCTCCACACTGGAGAGATAGGTCACCCTGTAACGATTCTGGATGTGCTCATTTACCTCCACTGACTGGAAAATAAGGCCAGTTCAGATGATGATGTCTGCAGTTGTAGATGGCAAAATTAATAGAGGTCAACCCCATCCACAACGCTCAAATATACTGTACACAGAAAATGACCCCCTTTAGCAGAGTTTTTTGTCCAGAAGCATACCTTTTCTTTGAGAGGTGAACAGCAATTAGGTCTACCTAACACATGCCAAAATTTGTCTTGTTTAATAGTTGTGGTTCTATAGGTGTCATTTATCCACTGACTCACCAGGTATATATGTGGTACATTCCTAAAAACGTGCAATGTCTCGTATTTCCTCCACACAGAGCTTGATCTTATACTAAACAAGACCAAGAAGGTGGAAAGATTTCTTTTTGTTTCAGTGGACTTCAGACAGGGACCTCAAAGCACCCTGAAAAAAGCAAATACTTTCCTAGTTGAACACACAAACTTTGCTGTACTTGCATTATGTAATGTAACAGTAAAAGTTTGTTCTGAACTACTCTTTTATTCTATTATAACCTTTCTTTTTATGTGCTCTACTGCATCAAATGCCAGGTGTCAACACAGTGACATGTTTAACATTAATGACTAACTGATAAACAACAGAATTGAAATAGTCTGCAGCCTTTGATTATACTTATGATAAACCCTTGAATAGGATGTTTTGCTTGAATTACACCTTCTGAAATTGCCAGCTTGCCATTCTTCTGGCAGTCAGGACACAGTCCAAGTAATTCACATGCCTCGTGAGCATATGATTCAATGAGTGGCTGGTGGGGTTTTTTTTCTCTATATCATGATACTATATCATAGTGCCATTACTGAAAGGCTTGGAAAAAAGCTCTTAATTCTTGATATGGGTGTCGTACTTGACTGCTGCTACAGGTAATGCTGAGATTCAAAAACATCATAGTGTGTTGGGTCAGAGATGCAGATGTGCTACTTTGGATTTGGTTGCTAAAGATTTCCATACAGAGGAAGCTTCTGACACCTTGTTTTGTAGATGTGGCATCTCAAACTGCATCCTTGAATCATGAGCTGGCTAGTGAACTAAATTTGCTGGAAAACCTGTCTAAATTTTCCACTATATGAGGTTTTTCAATCCTTAATATCTCAGAGTCATGGAGTGACAGGCTTTTAAAAATACATATTACTGAGCAGAAATTCCTGTTGCCTTGGAAATACAGGCAAACTGCTGAAGCTGAAAATATGTCTGATGGTATCAGAGAAAGGGTTGGTGTCTGTTAAAGAACTTGGTGTAATAAGGCTATTTAACATTTATACCACATGTTCATTTAGAGGTAAGATATGTCAAGATTATTATTATTGCTAGTCCCATTTTCTAGAAGAGATTGTTAGTCATGCAAAGTTGAGAGTCTTAAAGTAAGGCTCTGGAGTACAATACAAGTCACAGCATACACAAACTAAGACTGTATGTGGAAAAGTTATCCTCTGAAACATTCAATCAACTATAACATTTCATATTAATACAACAAAAAAGCAGCATAGCTGGATTTAAATATCAGTATTTACCAGATGCTGCAAGGATTCCTGAGCTTTGCTTATGTACCACTAGTAGTAGCAGCAGTTATGTTGGTTACTCACAACCAGGGCAACTTCAGGTACCAACAGTGATAGGAGAGTGAGGAATAGATGGTGCCTCCTCAGGTGTTGGCTCTTTGCATTCAAGTGCCCAAGAGATGTGCATCAATCCCCTCTCTGAGTGTTTCAGCAACTGAGATCCTCACTTTATCTCTTTGCTCTTGTTTCTCTGACTGATACCTCCTCGCTGACCAACCCCCCAAATCATGCTGTGAGTAACTGCTTGTTCTGAAACAAACGCATGCAGGCTGTCAGGAACTGGTCCTGTTTATTCTGTGGAAATGGTTATTGTGCCACAGTTTGGGAATTCATTTCCACTCATTTCCACAGTATTATGTTGTACTATGGAATTTTGGATAAAGGCTTGTGTTTAACCTCCCAGAGAATAAGCAGAGTAACTTGGGTGGGAAAAAAACCCAAACACAACTATCTAGATGTGCATTTATAGGCTTAATGTTCTCCATGTATATAATAAGGAATGTAAGACATAGTGTGGTGTTGATGGTTTCTCTCGGTGACCAAGGCCAACATTCATGAAGACTTAACTTTGCATTTGAAATTCTAAGGACAGCTACATGGGAGAATACATAGGCAAGCTCAAACTCCACTCTGGTCTCCCTTCTGGTACTTTGATTTCTATGTACTCCCTCTGACAGGTCCCTCATCTTGATGGAATCAGCAGCTGGAGAGCTGATGGTTCCTCAGCTTGGAGAACCAAGCAAATTACGTGTACTGCGGCACACCTTCACAAGATCCACTTAGGTACAGTCCATGGGATTTCAGTACTTAGATTAGTCCTCAGTTTAGCTATTATTTTGGGTGTGATTAAGCTCACTTAGTTTAGATATCTAAAAATTAGAAGTCTAAATCTGAGGTAGTCACCCTAGACTATCCCTATTATCACTGGGGAAAAAAATAGCTCCAGAGCACAAGCTGCCCGATCCTAGGACGTGTAATAGGTGAGATGATTAACTATCCTCTGGAGGATTCTATTTCTCTACCATGACTACAAAAAGGTCTGAGGAGGATTTGTTGAAATTCAGTATGTCTGAAATTAATTAATTAAGCCTTCTTAAAGGTTTTTCTATTTAGTAAAAAAATCTACATGAAACAAGTCTTCTGTTTTCTAGGATAGTATTTTGCTCAATAACTTACTGATTTCAGATGAAAAATGGCTGCCATATCTTACTGCCTAGTTTCAGGGAGCACTTACAGCTGATATAGCAGTTAGATATCCACAAGAAGTGGGTAAAGCTTTACTTAAGCTGCAGAAATAAAAATATTCAGTTAGAAATTTCAGTTAGCTCGACATAACACATATATATTTTGGAAAAACAAATAAAATGTAAAAAAACCAGAAACTGTTTCAGTTCATTTCAGATTATCTTGTCCATTTTTCCTGTTGCCCTTTCTACTATAGGTCTTTCTTCAACAAAAATGACGTTTTAAGAAGAAAAACATTACAAAGTTTCATTAAAAATGCCAAAATGAAATGTTACGGTAATAACATTTAACATGTTATTACATGAAAATAATGCATTCCATCAAAAAGAGTTGTAAGTAAAATGTTTTGCCTTCAAAAAAACCCTCTTTTTTGGCTAAAATTATTCACTTGAGTTGATAATCTTTTAGGCATAGAATTTTCTATTAGTAGAAAAAGGTGTCACTCAATTCTACAAGAACACCTCCTAGGGAATAGATGTAGGCCCACTCTTTCTTTTTTGCTAGTTTTCTCCTTGCTAGCCCTGGTGTTTCCCTACTTATCTCAGTGCTTTCTGCAAATTCCAGTCTTATCTGCCTAATTTACCTATCTGTCAGGAGTGTTGATATTTAACTCATATATGATACAATACTTGGCAATAGCATACTTCAAAATGGGTGTAGCACTCCCTGCCTTTTCATTTATAGATAGCTCTTTGTGAAATAAGTTGAGAAACATTGCCATTTCATTGAGTCAATATAGTTAAAAAATATTCAGCCAATGTAGATGTTAAAGTTATATGAGTTTATAGAGCTAAGAATCTTGTCCACAATTTCTTCTGTGAGAAGTCAACCTTTATAATAAATATGGACCTTCCCACACTTGTTCCTATGATGAAAATGTTGCTATTCTACCAGCAATCATTTTCAAATCTTCCTCTTTTTTAACAGACAACATTTGGAAGGCTGGGCCCAAATTTTTCATAGAGCACTTCTTGAAATAAACCATTCTCCTTTTGATTTTCTGGGTGTTGGAAAATTCTATGTGGAGAATGACGTTTTGTTTTCCTCAATAGCTAACAGATTTTTATTCATATATTATTCCTGTGAATTTTCAGTTTCTTGTCCTCATGGAATGAGTTGCCACTCACATTTGTAAATGACACTGTATAATAGACTCATTGTCTCCTTAGGTGAACTGGTCTATTTCTTACGCTGCTTGGTACATTATAAGAATACAGCTCCCTTCTTGTAGCTATGTTTAACTTTCACAAAACTCCTAGTTCCCTGGTTTCTCTTACCAAGAAAAATTCATTACTTTCTCCCCATAAAAGACTGTTGCTCTATCCCAGGGACATTATAAGAGAGTTTATATACTTAACACTTAATACTTAGTGCCCAATGATAGTACAAGGGGCAATGGGCATAAACTGCAGCACAGGAAGTTCCACCTCAACATGAGGAAAAACTTCTTTACTGTGAGGGTGACGGAGCACTGGCACAGGCTGCCCAGAGAGATTATGGAGTCTCCTTCTCTGGAGACCTTCAAAACCCGACTGGACACGTTCCTGTGCAACCTGCCCTGGGTGATCCTGCCTTGGCATGGGTGTTGGACCAGATGATCTTCAGAGGTCCCTTCCAGCCCCCACCATTCTGTGATTCTGTGATTCTGAACATTAGATCTGAGGACGTAATGGATATGTATCCAATTACAAGATAATCAGATTGTTTTGATTCTCTAATAAAATAGGCCCAGTTTGTAGTGAGTTGAGTTTTTGAATTACTACTTTCCTTTTGTGAATGCTATATATTATTCATACAGTAAATATCTGCAAGATGAAATAAAATAGCTGCCCACACTGTTTATATAATCCACCTCCTCTTCCTGGGCTACTCTGGTATGCTTGCAAGGAATAAGCATGTATGATTGATGTTTCAGCATTTGTTCTCTATGGAGCAAGTTTCAATACAGACATTATACCAATATCATTATATGTATAATAAAAAATGTTTTCTTCTTTGCAGCCATGTGGTGTGGACTCAGTGCTTATCAAACAAGGTCAGCAGTTACATAGATATAAACTGGCTAATCTTCATAATATAAAATGCTAACAAAAGATATAAATTAACCGTAATCATTGCATTTACATGATGAGAACATAAATAGAAAGCAAACTAATGATACCCAGGATAAAAGGAGGTCAAATACTTAAAAGGACTGTTGAAAACTTAGTCTGTCCAGGCTAGACTTTCACCTTATTCATTCACAGAACAGGGTGGGAAGTTATCTTCCTCCCTCCAAAAAACTCCTTTAGAGAACATGAAGACATTTCTGTCAGGCAATATTCTTTGAGAAAAGTGATAATTTCCTCTAGGCATCACAGTTAATTGTTAATTGTGCAGCCAGTGAGGGGCAAGGACAAAAGAAAGGCCGTCTTTCTCATCATCAGTCCTAGTAACAACTAGAAATAGTGCTTAGGCAGTGCTGCCTAGTTCTGTCCAGACTAAACATCCAGTTAGGGGGACTCCTCTGGGGTGTGGCTCCCATCACACCAATGTGTAGGCTTAACAAAAATTGAAGAAAAGCTACATTTTTAAAGGATTTTTACAGCAATATGGGTTGAACTTGTATATTTTGCCAAACCAAAAAGATAGTAATTTGATCTATTCTATAGAAGAATGCAGAAAGATATCTGCATAGCTCTACTGTTTCCTATGGATCATATTAATTTTCAGTTATTCACAGACAGAATACATGCTTATTAGGTTAGAAGGCTTGGGGACATCTGGGACCCCTAGAATTAGGCAGCAGTTAAAGTGTTTTTGAGGTTTGAAAATATTAGACTCCGGTATCTGTATCCATTTGTGTATATCTATATCCATATCCATATGCGTATCTCTAATCTATATCTATATCTATATATCTCTAATCTGTATCTATATCTAGCCTGTATCAGAAATAGTGCGGCCAGCAGGAGTAGGGAAGTGATCGTGCCCCTGTACTCGGCACTGGTGAGGCCGCACCTCGAATCCTGTGTTCTGTTTTGGACCCCTCCCTACAAGAAGGATGTTGAGGTGCTGGAGCGTGTCCAGAGAAGGGCAACAAAGCTGGTGAGGGGTCTGGAGAACAAGTCATGTGAGGAGCGGCTGAGGGAACTGGGGTTGTTCAGTCTGGAGAAGAGGAGGCTGAGGGGAGACCTTATCGCTCTCTACAACTACCTGAAAGGGGTTGTGGTGAGGTGGGTGTTGGTCTCTTTTCCCAAGTAACTAGTGATAGGACAAGAGGAAATGGCCTCAAGTTGTGGCAGGGGAGGTTTAGATTGGATAATAGAAAAAATTTCTTCACCGAGAGGGTAGTCAAGCATTGGAACAGGCTGCCCAGGGAGGTGGTGGAGTCACCATCACTGGAAGTGTTCAAAAAACAGGTAGATGTGGCACTTCAGGATATGGTTTAGTGGGCATGATGGTGTTGGGTTGATGGTTGGTATTCATGATTTTAAAGGTTTTTTCCAACCTTAATGATTCTGTGATTTTGTGGTCTATATCTATATGAATCCCAACACTGTGACCCAAGATCTTGGCAGAGACCCACTTATCTGAATTCAGTTGGGTAAAAGCATTGGGAGTCAACAAATACCTGGTGTTCGTTGGGAATACAAAGATGGGCAGCAGATATAACCAAATAAACACAGGAGAAATAGCTAGAATCAACAACAGAGGCAGGCTGTTAGGCGGCGAAAGGGCTTCAGATTTGGATTCTGCAGTTGACAGCACCAGGTATATTTCTTTTCCAGCCTTGCTCAAAAGACTGTGGAGACATGGAGGCTATATCTGGAGATAACTTGTTAGGGCTCAATGGAAATTAAGACACCTGTAGTAACAAGATGTTCAGGTTTGGAATCTTCACTGAATTAATATTTCTGTTGAAGGTAATACAAATCCCTGGTGTGCCTATCATTAATTTGAGATATGTAACTAATCCCATTAATTCAAAAATATATATTTTAAAAATTTTTGTAATTCTGCTAGCTTCCGTGGGACTACACACCTGCTTAAAATTAAGTACATTCTTCTGTGCTTTGCTGGATGTGAGCTTTGGATTTAGTAAAAGCATAAAGACTGACAATAATAATAACAATAAAACTGCTATAATTAAGACAGTGACACTAAGATGGTTACCGCTGTGGCTACACTGAGCGATATATACCGTAACATACAGTGTAGTAACAGTAATTACACACTTCACTAGTTTTTATTGTAATGTATGCTATAGTGTAACTTAATTTCCATCTTGTGCATATTAACCCAAGATACATTTGGAGTGTTTACTACCTGGGTTGTTTTAACAGAAATGAGGATTATGTGTTTAATGTGCATGTAGAATAAAAAATAACATTTGCATTACTTATATGGAACCAGGAGTTATAATAAAGCCTTCCATTGAACCACAGGACTTTAGAATATTAACTTATGAAAACAGCCTGCTTTGAGACTGTATTCAAGCAAAATTTTTGCTTTACAACCCTGCAGCCCTGAGTTCCTAAAATATTGCTTTTGTTGTCAGGCCCCTTCAGGCAAGAGCTCATTATGTTCAAAGTCTAATCAATGTATATAATTGCAAAGCAAACAATGCTGAGCTACAGCGTTGTCAAATTAAACCCAATTTCACATACTGTAACTAGTTAAGTACTTGAGTGCTTCAGCGATTTATGTTATGTGGGGCACCCAAGCAACTTGGCTGTATTTAAGAGAATATCATTACTGTAGCCCCCTTTTCCATCTGTGGGGTTCATAACTCAGCTGTTTTAATTTGCTTTGGGTGAGCAAAGGTGGTATACAAGCTCTTGAGCCAGATGCTGTAATTCTCCCTCCCTTATACCCTTCAAAATCAAAACGCTGTGGGTTGGGCTCCTTTTGGACAGTTTTTCCTTATAGAATGTTGCTGGTTTGGGAGGTTTCATTCATACACATCAAATGAAAAAGTGCAATCATTTTTCATACTAGTGTTGTGCAACTCAGCACAGTTGAACTCAGTACACACAGTAGAACTCAGTTCTACTCAGTAGCTGGTGCCAAAATTAAGATGGTAAAATGATGTAAACCAAGCTCTTTGTTGATACCAATGGTGGTTTCCAGCTGAGTTTTACTCAGTCAGCTACAAAAAATACTTGTCCATCTTATTTCCTCAGTCGTCTTTGCTTCCACTTTCCTAAGCTGTTCATTTCTTTATGTCATAAGAATCTGGCTGTGGGTTTGCATCAGGTATTTACAGCCTTGCCTTTGTTCTCAAACCTATTCTCATTTGTGTGTATAGATTAAAAACCATGAAACAGACCTTCCCAATCAGGACCAGGGTCCTGGTTGTGGAACCTGGTAACAGGTTGCACAGGGTCCTGCATGGGCAACCTGATAACTAAAAAAATTATTTTTTTCTGGGATTAGTGGTTGATGATTGTCTCTCCCCTCAGTCATTTGGGAGACATATTCCCCATAATCTTGTCAAGTAACACAATTTTTAATTTTTGTCACAGACATAGACTTTAAGACCAAAAGTGACCATCAGGTCTTCTACTATTAACTCTAACTATATAAGTTATAACCATATATATTAATTTTCAAGCACTCCACTGAAAAGGGCAGATCTCTGTCTCTTTTGACTCCATTTCAGACTATATCTTTCTGGGAATTATGAGAAGCTATGTTCTTGTGGACTTTTTATTTATTCACTTTTGAACACCTTCTGATTGGTTCATTATAACTAATAGAGTAGTTTTTATACACACATTTACATACAGCTAATGTGTAGCATGTCATCTGCAGCTAATATTCTTGTATAGACAGCTTAATAATAAATCACTTTCACCTATACTTACATGGGCTTAGAAGGTCTTTTTTTTCTTATCAACAAAAAAGTCAATTTCTAAACCAATTGCCACTTTTCCCATTTCTTTCAATTCTGTACTAGGGCTCAGTTTGCTACTTCTAGCCATGCTGAGAAGATCTGACTACAACAGTAATGTCAGTGACATCACTGGACTCATGGGTTAGAGAGAAAATTCTTCACTTGATTTGTGATGCCACATTTTAATCCATACAATTATTTTGGTTTATATATGAAACAGGCTGTCCTTACTCTGGTGTAAAACAAAACACAACCATTTAAGTATGTTTAAACTTAAATGTGCCAAGAACTAATGCTATTATGACTAATCATGTTCTTAAAGGGTCATTGTAGGTTACGTATTCATGTATATCTGTTAAAATTTCAAAGTACAAATTTGGTTTGCAATTTATGCTACTAAACGCAATGGTAATTTTCCTCTTTTTTTCTCTTTCTTTTCTTCCTCCTCCCCATAAAGCTGATAATGACCTGGCTGCATTTATTCCAATATATTTAAGGAAATACCTGTTTTAATTCTGGTTTGCCCTTCATGACAACATCTTCATCCTTTTTCTGTGAAAACATGTCTTTCCGTGTGTGCAATATATGGTCTCAGACCTGACTGAACTAGCTGTGGGGCTGAGAACAATGTGGTCTCTGTGAAGCAGAACTAATTAGCACAGATATAAAATTGTACTGAGGTTTTCAGGACCCAAATGGCCGGATTTGTAGACTGCTGCCCTCTGCTATGAAGTCGTTCATTGTTCAGGAAGTCTCTAACACGGTGCAACACCACACCAGGTAAGCACATGTGTTTTAATGAATTTGGGGTAGTAACACCTATAGTTTGCAAAAGATTTTTTATGCTTTGATGCTTGTCTTAATGTTAGTCATATGTTAGAAAAAAAGTTAGAATTGTTAGAAAAAAATAATGCTAGGGCTGCAGGCAGATGGCTAGGTCTCTGACTGCCTTGGCTTGAGGTTAAACTGGCTGAACAGGAGGAGTCAAACTATTTGTAAGTGACATGAGTGGAGAAAAGGAGACACATGGGAAGTGAAAAAGATGGTTAAGAAATGGAAAAAGGAAAACTCAGGTTTGAGAACCATGTGTTCGGTGCTGCCCGAGGGTGGTGCTGGGCAGCCATGCCCTTCATCATTGGGAGACAATAAAGCAAACCTTTACAAAACAAGTCAAATCTGCTTCAGTGGCTGCAACTGGGGAAAGGGAATGATTTTCCTGGATAACTGGAAAACACTGGATGCAAATCTCTATTCACAGAATTACCTGCTTGTATAAAAAATGTACATAACGACCAGTAGTGTTGATGTATGTTGACAAAGTGTTAATTTCTTTATTTAGAATAGACTTATACTGACAGCAAATTTGATCCTCAAGTTTCCAATTGCTAGGGCTGAAGTAAGTGTGACACACGGATGTCTGAACTTTTAAAACAACCTCTGTTCTTTTTTCCTCTCTCATGTATCTGACACCTTATTCATTCTCAATGTCTTATTTTCCTTGTGTAGACCAATTCTGTAGTCTTTCTTCATGCTCTCTTGCATTCTAGCCTAGCTTCTCCTGTGGAATTAACTAATCATATTTCTCTTTTGCTAGGGGTAAGGGCTTGTTCTCTGAGACTGCAATCTTGTAATTAAAGAAAGCCTACAATGCCAGTGTCAATCACGCTGCTCTGAAAATGGATAGCAATGACCTCAGTTATGTTCCATTATACAGCACCTTTCAGACTATGATAGGAAAGTAATACTTTAGGGACATGAATCTGACTCAACCTGTAACTAAGGGTTTAAATGATGCTCAGACTTTTGCTCCTGACACATTCTTTTCTGTGTTTTACAAGATAATAACCACATATGAAGAATGTATGAAAGACTTATTTTCTATTTTTGCTGAAAACATTCTGTGCTAAAAACGCCCTCATTCAGCACCTCATTTCATCATTTTGGGGTTTGCTTATTCATGATTAATACAACTTCTTTTATCTTATTGAAGAGATTTTTTTTTCTGTGTTTGATTCTTCATAACTTAGAAAAAATGTAATAACAGAATTCATGGTAAAGTCTTCTCCAAATTTTTAATTATATAACACTGTGCAATACTTCCAGATGTCTCCCAACAGAATAAGGACCACAGTGTAGTATGTAGTGTAGCCTAAGTTCACCCCACTTAACTTGAATCATAAAGTAACCTTGTAGTTATTAGACATATAAAAGCTATTGACAGGAAATGGAGAAGTATATTTAGGTGGTATATTTAGGACTGGTTGTAACATGACACTTTCTGTTAGAAGACTTTCAGCTGCACACAACTTTAACTCTAAGTCAGGATGAAATTTCCTGCTCCTGATGACTCCCTCTGGCTGATTTGTTTTGAATTATTTGTCAGACCTATCCAGATATATCTGAGAAGTATGACTTTGATAAACTTATTGTTCTAGTCATACTGAAAAAGCTTATCAATATTTGAGAAATCTTACTTCTTCCATTCTTGGGAGCATGGGGTTGCAGACATTTCTTTTACTGGTAAGACACTCACAGCTGTCAACTTTCTTAGTGGGAAAAAAACACCAAAAACCCCAAGAAACAGTTTGTCTGCAAAGACGGGTTGTAACTGTAATGACACTACGGTAGGTGTCTTTAGAGGCATTTGTGCTTACATACATGACATTGTTATTTCCATCTGTCTCTCTGTAGTGGTTGCTAATTATTCCTTAGTAGCTGTTTATTACTCCTATGCCTAAATCTTCTTTAGCATGTATAGTGCTCTTCAGGCGTTGCAACATTTTAGTCATTTCATATGCCCTATTGCATATGCTTTGTCCCAGGACTCAAAATAAAAGGCATTTCTAGGTACCCAACTCTCAAACAGATTGACTTGGCTGGCAGACCAGGACCTGCAGCTTTCCAGTTCAAAGCAGCCTTTGTATTCCAAAGCAGCCAGTGTAACTACTCCAGAAATGAAATGCCCATGGGAGGACACCTATCTCTGTCTGTGCTCCAGCCCTAATGACATTTATGTTCTAGACAATGGAGCACAGAGACTTGATCTGGGCATTCCAGATTTCAGATGCCAAAACACAGTAGGATGAACTGACATGACCTTTCAGACAACTTAGCTAGTGAATTGGACATATCCAGGACATGGACTTGAGCACTGGCCACTAATGTCTCACTGTTTAATTACTAGTGTTAAACTAAAAAATCTTATAGGCAGGAAAGAAAATATATTTAAAGACAAGATTTTGTTAATTGAAATCTTAACAGTCTAACAAAAGAATTATTATTAGTCCAGATCTAATTTCTGCAGAAAAAGAAAGGAAAAAAAAACCCCAGAGACTGTAATACCATTACAGGAAAAAGTCTCAATAAAAAAAATGTCAGCTATAATTGTTATACATACATTTCCTAGTATCCAGCCCTTGTTTGTAAACAAGTTTTTTCTTCATTGACACATTAGATGAAATTCACTATACATGGTGCATTTTACATCTGGCAGATATTTTTCACATGTTCTTTTTTGATACTACTGAAGCTGGTTTTCCCCAGCTCCCAGGTCTCCATTTCTTTGACTCAGAGCTGATAAGCTCTTCACACCGCTGGCATCTCCAGTGGGAGTGGTGCCACTCTTGTTACCATCCCAAGCCTGTATTCTTCTACAGCACATCCTTTGAATGTGCTTTTGAGGCCTTTGTTATTATACCAGGCCTATGTTCCTGTACTTGAGACCATTATGTTAAAGTCATAACTATTTCATTCTACACAGAGTAAGTACCTGTCATTATTAGCTATAAAAAATTCTAGTTGTATCACACAAAGGTAAGCACAAGAGAAACAAAGCAGGCAGACCCAAGTGGTCTTTAGAAAAATTGCTGTTCCAGACAAGAAACTAAAAGAAAGCTCCAGACATGCCAAAAAAAAGCTTAACACAAAACTGATTCTGTACAAAGCTGGCACAATGGTATTTACTGGGATGACTCCAGTTACATCAGTATGGTGTCAGCCATGTTCAGCCTGGTCCATGCTCAGACATGGTGGACAGTGAGGGCCAAAGACTACATCCAAAGCAATGTAGACGCAGGCTCCCTGTTTTGGGGAGTGGGGTGGTATTTCTGAAGGGATAGCCCAAGCATTAATAGAATCATAGAATCACAGAAACATAAAAACATCGAAAAATAGAAGTGTTTAGGTTGGAAGGCACATTTAAAGGTCATCTCATTCAACCTCCCTGCAATGAGCAGGGACATCTTCAACGAGATCAGGTTGCTCAGACCCTCATCCAACCTGACCTGGAATGTTTCCAGGCATGGGGCATCTACCATCTCTCTGGGCAACCTGGGCCAGGGTTTCACCACCCTCATTGTGAAAAATTTCTTCCTTCTATCTAGTCTAAATCTGCCCTCTTTTAGTTTAAAACCATTATCTCTTGTCCTATCACAAATGCTCAAAAGTCTGTCCCCACCTTTCTTATAAGTCTCCTTGAAACACTGGAAGCCTGCAATAAGGTCTCCCTGGAACCTTCTCTTCTCCAGGCTGAACACCTCTCACAGCCTGTCACAGAATCACAGAATCACACACAGAAACACTAGGTTGG
>NW_010524318.1:0-2087 GCF_000687285.1 Phaethon lepturus | reverse complement strand
TGCCAAAACCTTGCCACGCAAACCTGATACAGTTGAGATGAATCCTCTCATGGTGCAACTTGTACCTGTTGCCCCTTGTCTTCTCCGTGTGGCTCCTTGTGAAGAGGGACCCTTCATCCGCTTTGTAGCTGCCCTTTAAGTACTGGAATACTGTGATGAGGTCCCCCTGAGCCTTCTCTTCTCCTTCAGTCAGTCCTTCAGCCAGTCCTTGTGTCCCCTGCAGCATAAAGATCATGGCGCGTTGTCGAGGAGGACAATTTCAAACTGTTGCTGCCAGGGAAGCAATCCATCAGCACCGGCACCGGGCTGACACCGTCGTAAGCTGGTTCAGAGATCTATGTGTTGGAAAACGAATCGCTGCTTGTGTGGTTATCTTTCTGTTGCTGTAGTTACCAGTTTAGCATAAGAGATGCTATTGTCAGAGGCTTTGTTTCAAGCTATGGCTTGAACGGGTTGTAATTCAAAATGTGTAGCAATAGCCAAAAAAAAAAAAAAAAAGAGCCATTTTTGCCCTGCGTCCTGGCCTTTGGAGAGCTTTGATTTCATCTTCAAACTACTCAAGTACAAGCAAACATAACCCCTTGCTCCAGTAATGCTTGGTCACTCAGGTTTTACTTTCTTCAAAGATAAATCTGGTTGAATCAATTACTGGGGCGCCCTGTAAAGAGCCTAATGACAATGACGTCAGCTGTGACACAGACCCAGCTATAGGTGTGTTACCAAAACTGAGGGGACGGGCACCTTTGGGGTGACAGAGCCTGGGGAGAAAGGAGCAACTTAAAATAGCTGTATTGCGCTGAGATTTTGTGTTGCTCACATGGCTGTGCAGCGGTTGAGAATAAAATACAGATGGTTGTTGGTGTGGGTGTGTTTATGTACCAGACACCGGTGCTGTGGAGAGGGTTAAGTCACGATCCCTGACTCCTACAAGTTGTTGTGTTGACTTGACTTAGTTCGTTGATATTGTGCATCTTCCACTGTTACATAGGTCACGGGTTGTCCAAAGTGCTTAAGAATTATAATTATGTGTAACAGGAGAAAAATTCTAAGATGAACGTATGGTTTGGTCAGCGCTATGATGGGTAAAACAGCTACTTCCTATGAAATAATGATCATTTTAATGGAAATAGCTTTATTTAGAAAACATTATATAATTTAGATTAAAATAAATAGCGTGGTTTAATGGAATTATGCAATTAACAGGAATGACAATACAAAGTTTAATGCACAGTTATGACCCGAGTCATATTGGCTTTCTCCTTCCTGCTAGATTATAAACAAATTTGGGATTAAAATAATGATCGCTTACTCTTTCTATAGCACTGTAATATAATGTCATAGTTGGAGGAGGAATGCATTTAAGCCAGCATAGTTGGGTTCTCTCCATAAATTGAAACAAGTCTGATCTAAAACTCATTTACTGTCTTGGAGCAGAATTGATCTTGCTTTCACATTTGATTCCCCCACTGCAGATTTTGAGAGGAAGAAAAATGGCATTGTTAGGTTGGTTTAACTAAGCCAGAGTTAGACTGAAAAGACTGGGAAACGAGCCCTTATAAACATTTTCTTCTTTTTCTTTTGTCTCTCTTTCTAATGAATTATGCAAAATCTTACCAAATTTAAAACAACTTAGGGGCAGCGTTCGTCTGGCCCCACTTAGGAATATGCTTTGCTGTCTGTTCACTTCATGTACAATGCAATACACGTTATGCTGCTTAATAGAAATGCTGGGAACTTACTGCGTCCGGGATTGGTTGCTCTGGCCTGTTAAACCTCTCTTAAATTTCCAGAATTTACATGGATAATTAACATGAAGGAAATGTTCCCTTTAAGATTAAATAACGTTTCTGATGTTTTCAGAAATCACTTCAAAGTGAACAAGAACACTTCCTTTCAGATCAGATACGAGGCAAAAATCCTATTTTATTTCCTTGTATTGTTGAAAAATGAGATCTAAACTCATTTAGATGAGCTAAATGAGTAAAGCACAGAGTTAGAGATGTGCTGCAGAAACGCTTTCAGTTAGAAGATATCTGATTTCCCAAACCCTGAGAGGTTGTTAGGAATTTCAGGACAGCCTTTGCGGG
>NW_010524317.1:0-10555 GCF_000687285.1 Phaethon lepturus | reverse complement strand
CGGCTGAGGGGGAGAAGCGCCCTCCCGATGGGGAGCCCCGGCCTGTTCCGCTGCCGTGCACTTGGCAGGGTCGTCGGCAGCGCTGGGCCAGCCCTCGGGCCCGCCGCTCCCCGCAGCGGCAGCACTGCGAGCTGTCGGGGCCTTCCTCCACCGGCTTCCTCCAGCGGGAGCTCTTAGGCCCCTCAGTTGTTACTTGGTCCCGGATGGCTGGTGTCTTTGGGCCCCCTGGCATTCTGTAGAGCCGAGGGTCCCTTTGACCCTTCGTGGGCCCTGTCCCCATCGCAGGAGCAGGGTGGAGTGGTTTGGTGTCCCTCTCTTCTGCTTCCATGCTTTTCCTCTTGCCCTCAGCACCAAACCTTGGTCTTGCAGGAGGGACTGCTGTCATTCATGCTTCATGGAGAAAGGATAACCCCCTGCCTAGGTGTGGAATGGCACAAGTTTCTTGTGCTTGTAAGACATTTGTCCACAAATTATCCCTGTAAATGAGGTAAACCTGTTCTTTCCACTTGACAGCCAACGAACCAAAGGATGGAAAAAGTTATTTCAATATCATCAATCTCAAATGTTAAAAAAACCCAAAACACCTACCTACAATGTGTCTTTTCATTGCACGCTTGGGGCTGCTTTTCTGGGTGTAGTTGGGTCACGTTCTCACACTTCTTTGCAGCCAGGACAGCCAGGCATAAATGCCTTTGTGCCTATGACAGCTGAAATTCTCAATACATTCTTTGCCTGCGGTAGGTGTGAGGATAATAAAATAACTGTTAGCTAACTCGCAATCAAATTACAAGAACTGGCAGCACCTACTTTAAAAATGTAAAGAGAGACTTTGCAGAACCCATAGGAAGTTCTGGTCGCTAACCAGGAGCTTGCAATGCCACATCCTTACAGAAGAATGCTGGCAAATAACATCTTGCAAAGTACCTGTTATTACACAGAAATGCAATTTTAGGCATTGGCAATAACAGCTGACAAAATGAGTCTTTAAAAGTCTTTAACCTAAGGTGTTCTTGAACATTGTTGAACACTCTCAAGTTGCGACCCAGTTTTAAATGTAATCTAATGAAAGATATGGGCAAACGAGAGGAACTGTGGATTGGGGCAAATGGAACAAGGTTACAGTAATAACATCACTATTACCTGGGCATCTTGTAGGTACCCTTTACCCACTATCATGTTTTCTCTCCTCGGTTGTATGGCCTCTTACAAATGAAAATGGAACCTGTCCCACATACTGAAATTGTTGACTAGAGTGCAAAGAGGACACAGGGCCTTGAACGTTAATGTTAGGTTTGCATGCCACTGAGTCACTCAGCAGGACCAACCTGATCTACGTGAGATGCGAGGCCACTATTACACTTGAACTAAATTAGGTCAGGACAAAAAATACAAAGCTGACAGTGCCTTTGTGCTCTTACGTTGCTGTTGTGCCAACTGTGAGAGAAGAGAGATCTAATTAGCATAAAACCAGTGTAAAGTTAATTCTTCCGTTTTGGGCTTTGCTTTAAACAAGTTCAAACTGTAGGTGAATTTGTATTGGATCAATGCTTTGTATCATGGAGCCCCATCATTTTTCATCTGGCACCAGGAGTTTTAAATCTGGATTGACTATATCAAACCATGGCCCAAGATACTTTTACCCTCAGAAGTAGTGCTGGGTTAAACAGTTCTTCCCTTCTTCTATTTTCTTCCCATAAACTTCATCGACATCAATAACATGATTTGGTTCACTGCACAGCTACATAAAAAAGTTTGTGCTGGGTTAAGGATCAATCTGGAGACAGGCCATAGAGCTGCCTCTTCTGGCAGCAGAGCCAGTTTATGCCAATTTAAACTACGGATCCCACCAGAATTTTGGCTTGGCATCATGGCAGTTTCGTCAGAGCTAATTAAGATTGCACTTCAGTGCTACTGGAGGGAACATTCCCATGTTTTCCTGAAGCTACTTGCTCCTCTCCCTTGTCTTGCATTTGTGGCCATGCAGATGTTTTGACTCCATTAGTCGCCGTTTGTATCGGGGAATTGGTCCACATGGTCACATAATCTAAAGATGATGATGGAAGGGGTGAACTGTTGCTTTTGGTGACTGTGATCATAGACCATGTTAACTGTCGATTTTTGCATAATCCTGGAGAGACAAATTTTTTGCCACTGCTTTTCATCTTAATGTCATGTCCAATTCCTTTTCTTCTAATTTATACATTCAAGTGTGTTAGTTGTCCTTGATGTTTCTGAACTACCTACGTGCTCTGTTCTTTCCACTCCACTGAGACCACTCCTGCTAAGCTCTCTTAACTATGGATCCCAGTTGCAAAATTCTTACAATTTTAAATTATGCCTCTGTTTAAACTGCTGCTGTTGAAACCTTGAAGTGTTGTTCTCTGTTGATTTATATTCTCTTGGTTTGCCTGCTTCTTCAGTGAATCTAATGCCAGGGCATATTGTTCCTCACCTGTTTTCAAAAAGCTTGAAGCCTTCAAGCAAAAGGCTCTTCTTGAAGGCGTGTGCTTTTACCCTAATCTTTCCTCTTTCATGCAAATTACTGCAGCTTCCATTCTGTGACAAAGATTTGAAAATGTATTTTCTTACATTGAGTCAGTAAAGCTCTTAATCCAAAACATATGTCCCACAGGAGTCACTTAACAAATTTCATGTGTGTTTTTTTTTTAACTGCAGACTGCAGTATACCTTTGTCAAGTTTATTAGATCACTGCCTGTATTGTAGTTGTAGTGGTCTAAGGATATAAGGATAAAGTTACATTGTACATCTGCTTCAAAAACAAGAAAGTCCTGTTCCTCCTAGCTTTCCAACAACCCCTCTGCCTTCAGGTTATATGCCCTCACTCTTGCTCTACCTGTGGTAGTCATCTGATTGTTCAATAAACTGATTCAACTCAACAGTTAAGCTATCCTTTTTTTCAGTTTAGTTTTCTGCCAGGTTAATGGGTTCAGTCAACTCAGGGAAGGGTTAAAAGAGTGCCAGAGCTGGGGGAAGTTGAGAGCACTAGTGAAGGGAGTGGAACCTCCCACCTGGGCAGCAAAGCAAGCCATTGTATACAACTTCAAGAAAGACAAGGTTTGTAGAGGGAAGCAAAAAGCTTATTTCTTTCTTCTAAAAAGCAGAGCTCTTTTATTATAGCAGCTGATATAGCTGCAAAGAAGGAAGCAAGCTGTTCCCAAAACTTACTGGCTATAGCTGGGGTAGCAGCTACTCTAAAAATGTTACCCTTTCTGCAATTTTTGCTTCTTTTCCTGAATTCTAAAAAAACAAACTTTCTTTCCCTCAATGCCCTCATTCTCTGTCAGTGTTGGCAATCTTGTTGGTGCTGGTAGTGCTTTACTTGAGGTGAGGCATGTAACTTGCACTTTTTGAGTGTGCTTTGCTTCCAGAGTGCAAATAAGTATACTTTGTCCTTTTCTGTTTTTTCCTTCCCTTCATAAAATTTGCCACTAGTACATTTGATTTTGAAAATTAATTTTTCCTCTCTTCTTTCTAGTCTACTAATTACTAACTTCTATACAAAATATTAAGAAGAGCATGGGAAGGTTAAGAAATTCTTATCAGTGTTTATGTGTAAACAAAGGTATCTTTGGCAGCTCTTCAAATCATTCATACATCCTCAGGACAGAGAGGTAAATAGGAGCCTTTAAGTGATTTTTGTCTGTCTCTCATTCTTTTCTTTGCTTACTCCTGTCCTTTGCTCTTATCAGTTCAGGTTTCACATCCCTGCACATTTTTCTGGGCTATCATCACCTTCGTTGAAAAGATTGCTCCCTAATTCTCCTCTCAAGGGAGTCCCGTGCTGCCACTACCTTCGTGTGTTCTCTTTTTTTTTTTTCCTCACTGCCACAGAGTCTCCTGCCTACCACATTTCATCTCTTTTCTTAATGGATTGGGACATGATCAGCTGTGTTTTGTTTGCTACAGCAATTGTCAAGGAAGAGGAAGCATTTGGTTGCCCTCAGCTATGTCTGCAATACTGTGGTTATTTGCTATTCCAAGTACAGGGAGGTGATGATAACTGCTGGCACATGCTGGCTTGCTCTTGGTAACCACTAAATCCAAGCAGGCTCAGAGTCACCTTTCTACAACTACTTCTAATACAGCTGCAGGTTGTAGTATTGTATCGCTGCCAGTGTCAGACAGTTCACTGAGTTACCCCAAGCTCTGCTGTTGCTTGTGACAAACACAGGTATTCCCAGATGCTTGACTGATGTTTGTCATGTTGGGCACCCTCCATTTGCTCATGGACACAGAGATGTTCTCCGCAAGCCCTTCTCCCAGGTCTACTGCAGTCAAGGATCAGAGATCTTCAGTGTCAGTAGTACAGCTGGGGAACATACAGTTTTTAGACTCAGTTGGAAGTCTGAGGAGAAACACTATTTCCCTTTACCTGGTTGTTCCTTTAGACATATTTCAAGAACGCTTTGGCAGAACACCAAACAGTAGTCGGCTTAATTTGTGTACTTCTTATGGAAAAATTTTGGAAATGCTTAAAAGGAGAATGCTCTCAAAGCGGTTTATTTAGAAGTCTCTGGGTTTGGTTATCAATAAATCCCAAATTAAGCCAGAATTAGACACAGAAATTTTGTATATTAAAGCAGATGCACTTCTGCAGAAAGAACAGTCAGGCCTGGAAGATTTTCATGCTTGGTTTTCATTATTTTCTTTGCCTTGAGTGAAAGGAAAAAAAAAACATACTGTGTGGATTCATACAGGGGACCTCACTCCTCTTCTGCTGTTTCAGTCTAGATTTGTAGGTGGAGTACTGACTTTGTAATACAGTCCCATCACTAAATTTTAGAAAGCAATGTATGCAGCCCAAAAGTATGTAAAATATGTAGTGCAAGGTTTCTTTTTGACATGCAATTGCATGCAACACTTTTTCAGTGTTTGGCCTCCAAACAATTGTTTCATATAATTTTGAAACCTCCTGGCTTTCTATATATCTGACATGAATTTTCAATAAGATAAAAATAAAACTAGAGAAATATATATTTGCATGGAAGAGAGATAGAATAGTTTTCATACAACCGTGCATTAAAAATTTTGCTAAAATGTCTAGCTGTCATTTCAGCCCCTTTTGAAAAGATTGTCATCAGTTAGGCACATTACTCAGCATTAATAAGCTTACAGGCTTCCAAGCAATAATCTACTAATAAAAATGGAAATAAAAGTTTCCTTCTACTCCTTGTTGTACTTTGTTAAATACTTTAATATATGTTATAATGTAAGTAGGATCCAAACACACAGAGCTTTGGGGAAAAATTAGTAGGGAAAAGAAAAGCTGAACTACTTCATTACTAACACATCGGTGCTTATGGCTGAAAAGAAGGTGATGGTATTCCAAGATGGTAGTGATTATGTCTAGCTAGATAGATAGGGATTTGCACTGTTGTGTGAACAATGCATATGAAAGAAAAGCTGTCTGATGCTTAAGCAATTCAAATAGTTCAGAAGTTAAACTTCCTTAACATGAATACTTTGAAGAATTTCCTTCACCGGCAAATCTTATCACATTAGATTTCACAGAACATTAACTATAGAAAAGTCCCAATTTTATTGACTGCGTAATGACACCTGAAGCAAGAGATTCTCTTTCTCTTCCTTGCACAGTACCTCAAACTCAGGCAGAAAATCCAGAGGAAGAAACAGAAGGGAAAAGGCTAATGTGATAGTTTTAAGAAAATAAAACAGGCTACACCAGCCAGAGGCAAGAGGCAGCTGAGTCCCACACTGTCATGGGACTCTAGCTCAGACGATATCCTACAGGACTGAGCCAGGCCTGGGTGACAGTCAAAAAGGCAAAATGGGGGGTTGATAAGAAGCACATCTGGGCTCAGAGGTGTACCCACAGCCGATGGAGCTGGAGTTACAGACATGTGGATGACACCAAGTAACATGTTGTCCTTGAGGCAGAGGCTGGGGTCCTTGCTGTCAAGTAACCGAGATGCATCTACACTTTATATGGCGTAACGACACGTGGCACAGCCAGTACCATGCAGAGATGCAAAAACAAGCAGTAAGAGGATGGGAGAAGCAATGTGGTACTCCTGAATTCAAACCCGTACCTTTCAGCAGGTGGAGCCACAGCAGTAGGTTATAGCATGCCTGTCTGGTTACAGAGCTAGCACTCCCGTCATTAGAGAAGTGATCTTTGTGGCACTCTCAATTACTCAATAAAAACATGGTCCAGACAATCTGCAGTAAGACTCATTACTGGTCTTTTCTCCCAGCACATTTTATCTCTAGGATTACTCTTAGTTCTGGTAAGCAACCACACACCATAAAAAATGAAGCAATAGGAAGCACAATAATAAATAGCAATTAATACATCATTATAGGTTTGCTTCTCAAGGTGGAAGAAAATGGGGAAAACAATGCATTTTGATGTCAACATCAGCAAAATTTCTGGATCCTGCTTTTTGTGTGCTTAATCATCCTGACATCTAGGCACTTTCATGGGAGTTTCAGCAGTGAAACTATCCAGGGGAAACTTTTTGTTCAAGCAGGCCAAACAGACTATTCACTTTTTTGTTGTTTTTAAAACAACGTAATTTTATCTTGATAAACACAGCATGGTAAGCATATTCCACATTGTGTTTTGTACTTCCCAGACATTTTTTCAGTTGAGATTTAAGTATTTAATTTAGACTTCATTGAACAGTTACATATTAAACAAAGAGCAACTACATACAAAAATATATTTGCAGAGTATTATGGCTATGCAATAGGTCCATATCAATTTCACAATTACGAATCTATTACGCAACTTTCAATCCTTCATGAATGTTTAATAATCAGTATTCAAAAAACATACATTAACTGTCCTAGTAAATCTAAATTAATTGTAGCTCAAAGAACATTAATTTAAAAGGTTACCTATTTTCCCAGCAGATCTGGTCCTTGTTTCATATTTTTCCATTAAAATGAGTGTTAAAGACAGGGTGAATTTGTTTCATTTAAAATATAGTTACTAAGTGTATATTCTGAATACCTGTGAATTGCGTTCTGCCAAGCTTCTCTGCTAATAGCATTGTTAAAGATTCTCTCCCATTTTCTTCCAGTGTAATTAGCATTGCCTGGAGATAATAGAATATCACATATTTGTTTAGGAAAAGTAATCCCCATTGACTGAAGGAACTGACGTTCAGCAGTTCATTAAAATCGTGAGTGAAAATTTGGCTGTGGGATTTGCATATTTTGAGTTTACAAAATGACCAACTCTCAGGAAGAGATGTAAGATTGAAATTTTTTAAAATACTTTTCTTCTTTAAATTAATCAGGATCACCACAGAAGTGATCTAAAAATGACTGTATCCCTTGCATTCCCCTGCATAACAAATGTGAGAAACTGCAATAATGCTGGATTTAGACTTTGGATTCTGTTATTTGATGAAAACTGCACAGCAGTGAGCAATAACTGGCATCAGAGTGTTTTGACCTAAGAAATGAGATGTTTCATTGGAGAAAGGGACAAGATTCCTTGAAATTAAACAGAAGAAACTGTTGAATCGTATAGTCTAACATATACTATAAGAAGTCATCAAAAGCCCATATTGACTTCAGTAAATTGTGATTCAAACTCTCTAGAAAGATGTTTCTGAGAAAATCCAGAGCTAGATAATTCATTGCTTCTTTTAGTAATCTATTCTCAATGACTGTTCATCTTCAGTTTTAAAAATAAACATATCAGTTTGAACTTTTCCGCCTTCAGTTACACTATTTTAAAAAGCTAGTATAAAAGCATTGTTCAGTGCCCTGTATGTAATTCTCATGATTGTATCCATACACCCTAATCTTATCACCTCTCAGTATTTTTAAAGCCAAACAATCTCTGTCATACAGAAGTCTTCCCAGTCCTTCAGTGGATCTTTATTTCTCTCTCTCCAGTTTTTCAACACCCCTAAAAACCGCGGTTGACAAAACTATATACAGTATTCCAATAACAGTCTCATCGATGCCATATAACTTCTTTATTCCTACTTATCATTATTTCTGATGACTGTATTTTGGTTTTCTGACACTGCGCATTAAGAATCAGCATTTAGGAGCCCACTGAACAGTCTGTTGTTATGTTGATCATCTGGTGCGCTCTCTCCCATGAAAGTTGAATATCGAGGGAACTAATGGCAATCACTGCCATGAAGGAGTGAAATCCTCATAATCTTGTCCAGTCTCAGAAAATAGGGAGTGTTGAAAAGAGTTACATTGTGTTAGCTAAAAAAACAATATAGACAGATTTACTACCCTTTACATTGTTTAGCTGTTTGTGGCTAACCATTGAGTTTAAAGACAAGATCCAAAAAGTTGATGAGATTAAGTAATAAACATCTTTGTGAATTAGTCCTTAGCTACTTCAGAACCAGATTTTTTATGTTTCTCTGCACTTTTCAAACAGTGCCCATTTTCTTTATCTTGATAGGACTCGGGTTTTGTTTCTCATATAAAGCCACAGAATACAAAATTTCTGGCTCTTGCCATCTATTTCTTACTGTACTGCCATAACACTGATGTTGTAGCCCTGGCTCTAGTTTGGCTGGAGCAGTGATCTTTAATCTCACCTGCTTCGTGCTCCAAAAATACTAAGCAAACAGCAGTGCCAACGTCTCACTTTACTGTCCCTCTCACCCTGAAAAAATACACACAGAAAACAAGTAGTACAGGCAACAAGAGAGGGAGTGGTGGTGTGAGCCAAAGATGGAGGCCACTTTAAGCAGAACTTTCTCCTTTGCTCACTAAAGTAATTTGTTGATCAAACTAGATTTTATTCATCAAGTGTTACTGTTTACTGCTTAGTTTAATATCCATCTCCATTTCTTTGCCTCTGGAAACCAAGGGGAGGCTAAAATTACATTACAATTTAAAAGAAGAGAATAAGTGAGGGTTGAGGAAAGATGAAGAAGAATTATAGGCCACTAAATTTAACTTCAATACCTGACAAATAACTAGAACAATTAGTAAAGCAAGAGCAATCAGTATGTAAACAGCTTGAAGAAAATGCAGTGATAAATTGGTAACACATTTGTAAAAAGCACAAATCAAGTGAAACCAAATTAATTGGTTTCTTTGATGGAATAATGAATGTGTAAAGGAAAAGTTAAAGAATTTCTCAATATTAGTAAGATGCTGATACTGGTTGCACATGGCATTCTCATAAAGAAGCTAAATAAAGTTGGATTAGATGGAACCGGCATAAAATGAATACGTAGGTAAATAAATCAAACACTGAGGGAACTTTGTGAACAGTTGAGCTGGAAGTTGGGGGGAGGTCAAAACCACTTTAGATGATCAAACATCTTACATAGCTCAATTTAGACATGAAGGGGTTTTGTTTGTCTTTTTGTAAAAGACAAAAAAAGCCTGTTAAAACAGCATCTAGTGTGAGAAACACCTAAATAAAGAAACTGAGCAGACTAGCAAAAATGACAGCCATTTTGGTTCTATGCCAGCACCAGAATAGCTTACATCAGCATTGTTTTTCTGCTACACAGCTGAGTTTCTTTATTTAGACGTATTAAATACTCTAAGGCATATCTAAATAGAGGTTTGATTACTGCAGGATTATCTCAAGTTTATTTATTGACATTGCTTCTGTTGACTGATATTTCTGTCCATTCATCTAAAACCCGCGTGATTCATGAAATGTTTATAGCTTTTTGTTGTGACTGAGTGAGGAAAGATGTCTAGTGGCATCACATGTCTCTGGGAACTTTTGCTCTGTTTTCTTTATAAAAGCTAGTAAAGATTCTTATAATTATACATTTGGTTTCGCCACAGCGAATAGGCATGTTATCGGCAGTTATGGTGAGCTATGCGTTTTGACATCTACAGAACAAAAACTTGTTCTTGTCCCAAAAGCTGATGTGACAAGAGACAACAGTTGATAGAGAGGAGTTGATAGAGTGCCCAAGATACCAGTGAGAGGTTTTTTGTAACCCTTATAGGCAGCAACTGTAGCAAGAACATGAGCTGCCTCATCATTGTCAAGATTTTTCATAGCTATTAGAGGAAAGGAACATTTTTTAGAGTCTTAAAGGAAGATTACTAGGTTAGTTTTGTAGATTCTTATGAGTCAACCTTCCCAAGTAAGAAGGGCAGCACACACCCGAACGGAGAGTGAGCTAATCAAATCTGACAATAAAACACAACAAAAGTATTTTAGATATTAGAATAAAAATGTAGTGTTATGTCCTGGTTTTGGCTGGGGTAGAGTTAATTTTCTTCCTAATAGCTGGTATAGTGCTGTGTTTTGGATTTACGATCAGAATAATGTTAATAACACACAGATATTTTTAGTTGTTGCTAAGTAGTTGTGCTCATACTCAGTCAAGGACTTTTCGGCTCCCCATGGTCTGCCAGCAGGGAGGTGCAGAAGAAGCTGGGAGGGTGCACAGCCAGGACAGCTGACCCAGGCTGGCCAAAGGGATATTCCCTACCATGTAACGTCATGCTCAGTAAAACTGGAGTTGGCTGAGGGGTGAGAATCACTGCTCAGATATAGGCTATCATTCACTGGGTGGTGAGCAATTGTTGCTTTGTGCATCACTTGTT
>NW_010524316.1:0-1327 GCF_000687285.1 Phaethon lepturus | reverse complement strand
ACTTCGGCGGGTTAGTGACTTACTTTGTGTCTTCAGAGGAGACTTGTGTTCCACAGGGTTGTGTCTGTAGTCTTTGAAAGTATGGCTATTAGGGAGTTAAGCGTTCTCGGAAGGAAAGCTGTCTTTGCTTCCTTTTTTTCTTAGCCTGAGTAATAATCTGCAGCATGGAGACTGTTTTGCAACTGGAGGCTGGTAATCTGTTTTAAGTATACTGAAAAAAGTTTCAGTACGATGTGCCCTGACTTACTGATAGAGGCATCTCAGGCTGTTACCAATGAAGTGTCCTGTCTGGAGGCGCTGAGCCACTGGGTGAATGTCCTAACTGTTGAATGATCTAAGTTTACAGCAACTGATCACAAAAAGAATTTTTAAAAAGCTTCAGAAGCCCCTCTGAGATATGCTAATGTATCAGTGTGTTACTTACTGTCACCATTGCTGCACTGAGAGTCTTCTACGTTATTGCAACCTGTAGGAATGGGAGTGTCCTTCAGGTGTAAGTTGCAAACTGCATTCAGTTTAACCTTTGTACTCTGGTATCTGTCATCTCATTTAACTGAGTGAATTGTCCTCTGACTGCTCCTGATTATATAATTTAGGAGTATATGTTTTATGGTATCCTGTTGGCTATTTCTGATCTAGCTCAGTTCTTTAGTATTGGTGCAGGATAGCATGTATAGATATAATGCTCTTTAGTATACAGAGCTATCTGATGGTGGCTTGATGGCATCCCCCCGTGTCCCTTCTCCCTTTCTTTTTTAGTAAAGTTTCCTCTTTTTAATCAACTTTTCAAATTGCCTTCCCAGCTTATTGTAATTTTACTTCCTTGTCACTGTTTCCTAGCTGTAATGGATATTGCATTAATGTTCTTGAGCAGTGAGTTAAATTCAGGTGGTTAGGTAAGAGGACTTTCAAGAGCCATATTAATGAAATAAGAATTTGGGTGTATTGTTTAAAAAAAAAAAGTAGAGAAAAAGGCCCCCAAAATGCTTACTACTTTTCTATGTCTCTTGTACGTATGTGACATGGAACACAATGGCAGACAAAACTGCATTTTTTGGTGTATATCTCAATGTTTGGGTGTTTGGGTTTTTTGCATGATTGACAGTTTAAACTACTTACTTGTTGTGCAGCGCATGACATCCCCATGAGACTGAGTGGATCCAAAGGAGATATGGACTTCCTGGGTCTTTTTTCTTCTGGCAGGTGACCACCACCTCTCTGACTCTTTGAAGGTCTGTTCACCAGCTGCTAAGTCTCTTAAAGTGGCTGCTGCCCGTTGCTCTCTGGAGATGTGCAAGTGCATGTGTTTAACGTGTGCCCGTCCTTC
>NW_010524315.1:0-814 GCF_000687285.1 Phaethon lepturus | reverse complement strand
GGAAGAAGATTTGTCTCATGTTGAGCTGGAGCGTCCTCAAGGGATACCATCTTTTGTAGTTATTACAGTTATTCTTATGGTATTTGTAATTGTGTGTTCTGATCATAATTAGCCTTATTGTTGAAAACACAACAGCTAAAAATGGCATTTTTAACCTGTGTTAGAAAGATATGCCTTGGTTTAATACGTTTATATGTGTTATGGCAAATCTATTGCTGACATCAGGAACATATCCAGGGAAAAAATAAGCGAACTTTATTAGTCCAAGCCACCTATGGTTTGGAGGATGACTTAGTTTTAACCTTGATAAAGGGGCTTGCAAGTGCCCGCAATGAATCTAGTATTACCGCTTGTTTGCCTTTGCCTAAATCTGTAGAAGATCCCCTTCCGATGAGTATTCTCCCTACGGATATAGCAGGAAGTTTATTATGACTGTGGAATACCGGGGGTATCATTGAAATAGTGAACCCTTATTCCTCGGATAAAAGGTGAGGTGGAGTTTCTGTACAAATTAATCAGCCATTTAATTTTTCTACCATTGATAGCACAACCTGTACATATTATGAAAAGGGCTTGAACGTAACTTTTACGTGCAATCAGATCATATGGGGAACATCTGATTTGTGACCCTGGGAATGAGCAACTAACATCCTGCAGTATAATCAACCCATAAATACAACTTGGTGCATACAATGGAATAGAGGACAAGATTGTCCCAAAAAAAAAACCCAAACCCCAATAATGACTGCATCTAGTTCGGGTTAGACGGTCAGGGTTTTACATCATTCGAACCAGGATTCTCTTTTGGCTCAGT
>NW_010524314.1:0-18787 GCF_000687285.1 Phaethon lepturus | reverse complement strand
GACAGGCCTATAGTTCCCGGGATCCTCCTTCGGGCCCTTTTTGGAGATGGATGTCACATTGGCAAGCCCCCAGTCATCTGGGACCTCCCCTGTTAACCAGGACTGCTAATAAATGATGGAGAGTGGCTTGGCAAGCTCCTCCGCCAGCTCCCTCAGTACTCTTGGGTGGATATGGATATGGAGCTGTAATGGAGAATGAGCTTTTAGCTCTTTGTAATTTTGTTTCTTCTGAAAGTTGAGTTTCACTGAGAATGGAGACCAGAATTTATAGGATTTTTAGTAAGTCCCAAGTGAACTTTAACATTGTAATTGATTTGTACTAGCAAAAACTGAGAGCAAACTTGACTCCACAACAGTTGGTAAGATTCTTTGCCTCCAAATTTGGTGTGGCCAAGATCAATATTACGAATAATTGGAAGGTGACTGTTAAAACTGAACTTCAAAGTAGAAAAATAGGCTGGGTATAAATCTTCTCTACAGACAGGGTGTATTTTTTTTTCTTCTGTTCTTTCTCTGCAATTAACATTGGATAGATATATGGGCATTTAGATATATAAATCTATATATATTTAATTCCACATAGGCTGCAGATGAGATCATCATAGCAGAACTTGCTTTGTCACTTGTAGATATAGTAATACATCTTTTAGTAAGACCAAACTTTCTAAATGTCATAGCTTTTCAGGAACTGATAAATTTAAGTCATGTACAGCTGTTGTTAGCTAAGAAGCAAAAAAAATGCAGCAATGCTCACGTACTACACTCAAGGTTAGTGCCGCAGTTAATGGCACGGAAAACAATTTGTATTAAAAACCAGCATTTTTGCAAGATGTGTGTCAAAACAATGAAATTAGTTCACATTTCACATAATTTATTTCATAGATGAAAATAACAGCAAAAAGATTCTTCAGTATTTGTACTGAAGATGCAGTATATTTCTGTGATCTCAGGGAATTATGTCTTTGAATAGTTTTTAAATTGCATTTCAGCATCTTTGTGGAAATACAAGCCGTATTCTAGCTAATATATGCAGATGTCCACTTTACATTTTAAAATTAATATAAAAGGTTTTGCAGAAGGTGTAAATTGTTTTAGAGTCTTAATGATGTTTATTATCATTACTCCCTTTCATGATGGCTAAATTTCATCAATCAAAAAACCTGCAGTCATTGGTAGCTGTTCAGGAGGAGTTCTACATAAAAAGATGTTCATTTTATGAGCTTTAATTTTGAAATAGTGACCTAAAATTTGTATGTGTTTGAGCTGGAAAAAGTATAACCAATAACTGGTTTTAAACAAGCCCTTTAAAAATATCTGCTGTGTATGAAAGGATGCTGCTTTTTTTTTTTTTTTTAAATTATGTAGCATTTTTCTGCTGAAGGATCCCTGCTTTACTGATGCTTCTAATGATGTGATAACACTGTGCAGTACTGTCCTGAGAAAGTGCAGGGCTAGTTCTGGACAGGTTGTTTTGTATGTGGTACAATACAGCACCATCAGCACACCAGTGAATCCTAGAAATAATCTAGTTATGATAGCAAAGCCTGTAGGACTAACCTAATTGGCTTGGCTTCCACAATCTAGCTCCAGATCCAGCTTGGGTATCCCTACACACCGCTACTCAGTATGGTGTAAGCATAGCCTAAAAGCTTAATCTCACAGATATTTTGCTGTAAGTAGCTTTATTCACTTGACTAGCTCTGTTTAGAATTAGACACATGTTTAAATAAGTATTTGCACTTGAAGTGTGCATGGTAGAATTAAATTCCATGGCTTAAATTGCTTCTTTGTTTGGTGGTGAAGTGAAAGCTTGTGGCAACAGAGTAATCTTGCACTGGAAGTAAAAAAAGACAGAAAATAAGAAAACCAGGTGGAGCCACAGTCCAAACAAAAATCACTTTTTAGCAAAAATTATTTTAGCATCAAAATTATATTGAGATATTTGTAAATTTGTAGTTAAAAATTAAATAGAAGTGACTGCATCTCAATTTTATAACTACTTTGATTTTTAGTGCAACAATTTTAGTCAAAATATTTCTCAAACAGGATCATTAACATTAGAAAAAGTATTAATAGCATTTTCTTGAAAATATATTTCGATAAGCACTAGCAAATCACTGAGTTCTTTCTGCATCAGAGACAGCAGTTCAGAGTTCAAGGGCCATTTGCTGAAACTTCAGGATAAGTGTTAGTGATGGGCTAAGCAGAGCTTCTACTGTGGAAATAGGAAACTTCACTGAAGAGCAAAGTCAGGATGAACATGTGAATTCAGCCATCCTCTTGGGCAAAGCCATACAGAAACAGCTGCAAACTTTACTATGCAGATGTGACTTCCCCTTCGTAAACTTGGGATGACGCTTCCAGGTTTTTAACTTTGCCTATCCATTCTCAATGTTATAGTTATTCTTATGACTGCTGTGTATTTTTAGCAATTAACTTACTTTCCTAAAGCCTATAAACTGTTTATCCAGTCCTGCCTGTTGAAACTTGCGCCACTGTACAGGAATAAGGGGAAGATTCGTGGGGCCAGAAGGAGACCGAGGAAGGGAGTACACTTCTGTTCACAAGAATGAATGAGTCTCTCCTGAAGTGAACACATTACTTGTAATCTAGCTCAAGATGAAAACTGATCATTCACTGGTGACGTCGTTTTTTTTCCAAATAGGCGAGATCTTTACATACACCTGAATCAAGGAAAATGAAGGCTAATATTGGTTGGGATTTAAGTCTCCCAGCTGGCCTCGCTACATCTGCTTCTCTCCTTAGAGAAGGAGTGAGATCAGTGCTCTCACTGGGCTTGTATTTTCAAAGTGTGTAATGGACTGAGGTGCCGTCTCTGACCGCACTTTGACGAGAAGTGAAGGCCTAGCCCTCTCATGCTTCTTCAAAAACACTTGCTCTTCAGTCACTTGCTCATACCCGAGTTTTCCCATATATAGTAAGTCTTGGTGTAAAGACAAGTGCAAATTAAAACAGAGATGTACTCAACAAGACCGACTCTTTCATGTTCGAGTGTTATGCACCACCCCCAATCTGACTGTGTGGTGGAACAGAGGTAACTCAGAGGTGTATCTCACCTCATCTGCCTTCTGAAACAAGAGTGATTCAAATAGGCTTTTACCTAGTATTCCTAATGAGAAACCTGCAGTGAGAATGACTTAATCTACAAAATCTCATTATCTGGGTTTTCATTTGGGGTTATTCATCAGTACTGTGGCAGAATTACATCACTTAAATGAGTTTAATGCTGAGAAGAGGAATAGGATCATTGAATCTGAAGCCCTGCTAGGATAGCACAGGTGTTACTGCTGTTTGGAGCTCACCAACATCTATTGCTGTGGATTTTTCACCTGTACTTTTGAAAAGGGGGTCTTTTTTCTTAATCTTTTACTAATGCTAAAATAATGTGGATTAATAATGTTACCAATGAAATTTCTCCTCACCAAGGACTGTCACAAAGTAGAATAAAAATAGGTATTTGTAGATACAGGTTTGTGTATGTTTAAATACTGTGCAACTTCAAATGTTACTGCCTGAACCGAGGTGTTAGTCTTTTCACAGAAGTAGAAACTTGGATATAGACATCAAATGCCTTTGTCCCCAGGCTGTGCTAAAAGATCCTTGTCCATAGATTGTTTGATGCTGTGCTATCTCTCCACACACCTCAACTTGAATGGATGGATTTGATGGGTGGACAGCTGGGTGGATAAGGAATTGTTTGGATGGCCACATCCAGAGAGTAGTGGTCAACAGCTTGGAGAAGGATGACTTGGGGGTACTGGTAGATGAAAAGCTGGACATGAGCCGGCAATGTGCACTTGCAGCCCAGAGGGCCAACCCTATCCTGGGCTGCATCCAAAGCAGCATGGCCAGCAGGTCGAGGGAGGGGATTCTGCCCCTCTACTCTGCTCTGGTGAGACCCCACCTGGAGTCCTGCATCCAGCTCTGGAACCCTCAGCACAGGAAAGACATGGACCTGTCGGAGCACGTCCAGAGGAGGCCACAAAAATGATCAGAGGGATGGAACACTTCTTCTGTGAGGACAGGCTGAGAGAGTTGGGGTTGTTCAGCCTGGAGAAGAGGAGGCTCCGGGAACACCTTATTGCAGCCTTCCAGTACCTAAAGGGGGCTTATTAAGAAAGATGAGGACAGACTTTTTAGTCAGGGCCTGTTGCGATAGGACGAGGGGTAATAGTTTTACACTAAAAGAGGGCAGATTTAGACTAGATCTAAGAAGGAAATTTTTGACAATGAGGGTGGTGAAGCACTGGCACAGGTTTCCCAGAGAGGTGGTAGATGCCCCATCCCTGGCAACATTCCAGGTCAGGTTGGATGGGGCTCTGAGCAACCGGGCCTAGTGGAAGATGTCCCTGCTCATTACAGGGGGTTGGACTAGACGGCCTTTAAAGGTGCCTTCCAACCCAAAGATTCTATGATTCTATGAACTCGGATGCAGAGATGTTTTGTCAGCCTGAGAAGATGCATCAAATTCACCTTTGGTTTCCTTGGCTACTTTGCCAAGTTTGCAAACCCAGGTTATAATGTGACACCAGTTGTGATCATATTTGTTTTGTAGTTCATAAATGCTTATGCCTGAAGTATTGGGGTGGCCCTACTCACAGGTTTTGATCCTCATAAATTTAGTAGGTTTGCAGTTTGTAGGCAAAAGGTACTGGGCAGATGAGAAAGTTTGTAATTCTCAGTTCTGAAAGCCTCCAGGTAAAGGGTAAGCCTCACAACAGGGGCTTATGACAGCAGGCAGGAAACAGAAAATGCTGAGCTGAGACAAAACAAACTATGAGAACTGATGGGTCCATGATTCCTCAGATCTTTATTTCAAAACTAGTCAGGGTCTAGAGCCAAAGTCAAAAACCTACTTGGTATTTTCATTGGCATGATAAGGTTGAGACCATCAGCTGTGCGATGTCATAAAATCCCATGCTTTTGGGTAAAGGGCACAAGTGAACCATCCTGATTGCAATAGCTTTGCTTCTTGGCAATGACTGGGCAGATGGATGGACTCCAGTGCTTTAACATCAGTGCCTACAACTCCATTTGGCCTCATGACAGCTACTGAGAGTTTTTCCTCAACCTCACAAGGAGCTAGGGCAAGCTCTTTAGACATACTAAAGATTGCATTCAAAGATGTGTATTGATACAGAAATTTTTCAAAGCCCATGAAAGAGAAGGAAAATAGGTGGGAGCTTCCACGGCTATTTTTATGCAACCTTACATCACATACCCAAGGGTACAGAGTTCAACAATAATGCATTTTAAACAACTTGCCTGGTGTTTGGGATATCTGTGTCTAGTTTTGCCGCTTTGCTACAGGCAACCTGTGTGACCTTTGGACTTCACTTCATACCATTGTCTCTGTTTCCCACCTGTGAAAACAAGGCTCAAAGTACTCCACACTTCAAAGGCCTTTTTTTTGAGAATAATTGCTTCACTGTTACCTTAAGAACAATTATAAACTGCACAAGGCAAAGGGACACCATGCATTAGTGATACTCTGCTAGTTTTTCTGGGAAAGCAGCACACATGGAGAGTTAATAATTGCCAAATGTAATTATTGTCAAGCTAAGGCTGCATTTCTGAACAATGTCTAGAATAGATAGCTAATGCCATACCAGTATAAGGAAATCAATGCTGTAGCTTGTACTGTAGCTCAGGAATAAGGTGGAAAGTTCTTGCCAATTTGTTAGTGAAATAGCATGCCATTGGGTTAAAACAAAGAAGAGGATTATCAGAGAATGCTGGAGTGGCCAGGCTTCAAGATCTCAAGGAGTCTGTTGTCTCCTGCTGTTGACTCTCCTTGCCTGATAAGGAACACTGCAGCCTTAAAGTAATGATTTTGTCGGTAGCTCTGCTTGAAAAGCAGGATAAACATGATGAACCAAACTTGAGCTGCATATGAGAAGCTGCACTTGCAAGCAGCAACACCATTTTTCAGCTTGATTAATTAAAGTTTAATCAATAGCTGGGACACAGCTGTTAACTAGAAAACCAGCATATGGAGCTGATCTGTGATTGTCTGAAGAAAATAAGAACTTGTGTGCGCATTAGCCCTACACTTCTGTTACAGCAAATTGCTGTTTATATTTAAATCTCACCAGATTGACAGTAAGTCTGAGTTCTTACTGTGACTTGACTTTTTAAGGTTTTGGAGAAAATGGCATGTGAAGATGAGCTTTGGGCTGAAAGTGAACCCGGTGCTGTGGGTTCACTATACTATCTATAGTATTTCCTGTCTCACAATAGCCCACCCAGCAGTCTCCTCTATAGCTGAATATTCAACCCTAAGTATTGATGCACAGATGACGTAATTCTGCAATGCACCACCTTGCCAATGGCAGCTGTAGATTTGCCATGCCCACTCGTTAATACAGACTACAGAGACTTTAGCATCTCACTGGAAAGAATTGTGGCCAAAACATGCTGCTTGGGAATTGCAGATTTACCTGGGGGTTTGCTGGGTTTCTACTTGCAATTCTTCCCTTCGGTGATTTTAGCACACATTCCCTGTAGTGTGTAGAGTGTAAACTGATGTTGCTCCCTAAGACTGAGAGAGGTTTGAAATCTCTGAGAAGGCTATGTGTAGAAGTACCTGAATCTACACACTTCTCCATCAGATGTGGCCAACCTCTGTTTTGTACCTGACCTTGATGATCATTCTTGGACCTGTTGGACTGCGTCCAGAGGAGAGACACAAAAATGATCAGAGGCATGGAACACCTCTCCTTTGAGCCCAGGCTGAGAGAGTTGGGGTTGTTCAGCCTGGAGAAGAGGAGGCTCCAGGGAGACCTTATTGCAGCCTTCCAGTACCTAAAGGGGGCTTAGGAGAAAGATGAGGACAGACCTTTTAACAAGGGCCTGTTGCGATAGGACAAGGGGTGATGGTTTTACACTAAAAAAGGGCAGATTTCGATTAGATATAAGGAAGAAATTTTTGACAATGAGGGTGGTGAAACACTGGCACAGGTTTCCCAGAGAGGTGGTAGATGGCCCATCCCTGGCAACATTCCAGGTCAGGTTGGACGGGGCTCTGAGCAATCTGATCTAGTGGAAGATGTTCCTGCTCATTGCAGGGGTGTTGGACCAGATGGCCTTTAAAGGTCCCTTCCAACCCAAAGATTCTATGATTCTATGATTCTTCATCATCCGATATTACTGCTAAGTTTGCGGCTTTGGATCCCAAAGTCAGAACTCGCACTGCCTTGTTTACTGTCAGTCACCGAGCTTAGCAGTGCTGTTGCTGAAAGTCACCCAGAACATTCCCATCACAGAGACAACACTCAGATTAGGCCAGAAAAAGCATTTAAGTTTCTCTGAAATTTTGCAAAATGTTGGTCCCAATTACTAGAAAGCAGATGGGAACAGAAGATTCACCATCTTGTGTGCGTAGCAGAAGTTGATAATGTGCAAGGAACCCCAATGGCTCAAGAGGGAGATCCTCTCTGGGTACCGCACCTGGTCTCCAGCTTGCACAGCCACACAAAATCGCAGCAATGGCACTGGCTGTCTTCAGCATCTGGCCTAATAAGTCACCATGGGGAATCTTTGGTTTAACTGACTGATACGATGGCCACAGAGGCAGGTAAGGCCCCAGTGAGTCCCCCAGTGCACGTGCAGCAGAACGTTATTCCAAGCAAAGTTTGTGCTAGCGTAGGTGCAGAAACATCTCCAGATCTGTCTGCTCTGGTGGGTAATGCTTTGCTTTAAATATCATTCTGTGCTCTTTTGACATTTCCCCCTCCTGCAAGCTACAGAGCTTGTCTAAAAACCTGGAGGGCCTTTTTTCATGAAGTGGGAGCATTCAAGCAGATAGGCAGATCTGCTGCGGGGCACCAACAAATAAATGATACCAGCCCTCACTGAAGATAGTGCAGATGCAAATTTCAGCTGTCAAAGAGATGCACTTGCTCCTCCTGTGCCATCAGGGTATGTGCCTCACAAAGATGGAGGCACAGCTCTGCCTGTGGTTATAATCTAGGTTCTTGCCTCCAGAAGCTGCTTATGTAGTTTCAAAGAGAAGGCAAGTATCTGCAACGGGTTATAGCAAGGGATGGAGGAGAAAGACAAGGGTAAGATGACTGGAGATTGTTGTTTTCTCTCTTGGCATCTCTTCTTGGTGAGGCCTCATTTCTGGTTTGTGTTCAAAATGACAGTGTCCTTGCCTCCTCAGTCCTCCTCCTTACACTGCCCTGCTGGAAGATCTGCTGCCCTCCGGCCCAGGCACGGTGAGGGGCAGTGGGTTGCCTAAGAAAACATGTCCCATGTCCCCTCCTCCCATTCTCGTGCTCCCCATAGCAATAGGCTGTGGCGCCTCATTCAGCCATTTTTACCATAATACTTTATTGATGCCCCATGTTCAAATTGTGACTTACAGAGATTATTTCCCCCTGTGAAACTCCAAAAGCTGTTGGCAGGCCTGCACAACGCTCGGGCTAGCTGCTTCCCCACCGAAAGCCAATTCCAGGTTAAATTAATCTTGAGACCCGACAGTGGGGAGGGGTCGTGAGCTCTGAGCAGAGGGAAGAACTCGCTTCTGCCCCCTCTTTTCGGGAAGTGCCATGGCTACATTCAAGTTGGATAAGACAAATTTTTTTGAAACTGCCTGGAACTCGTTTTGGTTGAGGTCCCTGGGGGCCTGTGTCAGCCTCGCAGTCCTCCTTTGATGTGTATCTCCCAGTTAGTGCAGTAGCAATCAGCTGCATAATTTTTGTGAAAAGCAGACGTGCAGTTCGCCTTAACGTCCTTCTATATGTAAAATAAGACATGTTTAGTTTAAAAATACCACCACATACATAATGCAACTTTGCTAGCTAACAGCCCAAAATGATTGCCGTAGCCTACAGGGATCCTGTGGGCTGAATGACGACAGAGGACATGAAAGGCCTGTGATTTTAAGTCGTTTTCCCATCGTACTTTATCATAAGAAATGCAGCACAGTTTCTCTCCCGTGTTACTGACCCGCTCCCCATGATCTGTGCTTGCGGGGGTTGGTGGGGGGGGTCAGTGTGAAAAATTTTGCAGTCATTTTCTTGTAATGAGTTTGTTAACGGGAGTTGATGATGCCAAACGGTGTCCTTCCAGCGCGCAGGGGGATCGGTGGTGTTGGCCTGGAGGACCGGAGAGCAGAGCCGGTGGCTTCTGCTGATGATTTCTAAGCTTGGCAAAAGCCTTAAATAAGTTGCTGGCTTTTGCTTGGCCTTACCGGTATGGCGGTGGCAAGATCACCCTGGGGGAAAGGCGCTGTGGGCCAGGTGACACAACCCTCCCGGGTAGGTGCCTGCTCCGGTGGGTTGGCGGGACCCCTGCCCCAGCCACACATGGCCAAACTTCCCGCCTGAGGGCTGCACTGTGCCCCGGGTGCACCAGCAGACCTCATCCACCCCAACGCCCTCCCCCAGGCCCCACAGCCCAGGGCGCCATTTTGGCACCATCCTGGTCCTCGGCCATGCCTCTGTGCCCAGTCCCGTCCCTGCTGCCCTGGCTCACAGACCCCTGCCTCAGGGATGGGGAGGGTCTCAGGAGCTTTAAGCTACTCTTTAAATTCATTTTCCAGCTCACTTGAGTGGAAAGTTTTCTTTTGCTTTGTTGATTGGTAGAGGTTTGTCCGGCGCGGCGGTCAGCGAGCCCCTCGAGGGTGGGCGGGCAGGGTGGTGGTGCAGCAGGTCCCAGGCAACGCTGCGGCGCTCCTGAGGCACTGCCATGCATGGCTGACCGGGGTGTTTCGGTAGTTTACTGCCTGCCGTCCCGGCTCCTGGGGACGTGACAGACTGTAACGAACTGAGCCCCCTTCCCCGTCTCTCTCAGCGCTCACCTGCTGCCGCAGAAAATACATTGCTGTGAATGCAGTGCATCGTTCGGAAACATCTTTTAAGAGCGTATGTATCACATATTTATTTCATATATATCATTCTCCCCTAACAAAGGTACTATTACATACACGTGTTTGGGTCCTGAGACTAAAACATAAGCGTGGGGTGTAGGAGGTAAGCAAAGAGGAGCCAGCCTGGAGCCAGCCTGCCCACACCAGCGCACTGCCAATCGAGCTAAGCCTGGGCCAAAAAGAAAAATACGTCCCCATCTCACGCAGGAATGAGAAAACAGAGAATTTACGTGGCAGCATTTGGTGTTTGACCCCTGCAGCACCCATGTGCAGGGGTGGAAGCCCACCGCTTCCAAGCAGCCTGGGTGGGTGCCCTGCATGCTCGGCCTCTGGCTCGGTTCGCAGCGCACACGCACTGTTCAAACACACTCTCTCCTTCAGTATTTTTAACTAACGACACAGACCGTTACAAGCATGCAGTCCACAGAAGAAACGATGCAAAGCTCATCGTTGTATATTTTTCATTAAGAAGTAGCTGATGTAGAAGGATCATTTGCAGCTGGTGAAGTGCTTGCTGCTCATCACAGTGTCTCTCAAAACGTTAAGCATGAAAAGAGGTGCTGCTTTCATTCTTTGCTTTTATTCACAGCTTAGCAAGAAACACAAGCTTTTGGGTGTTTAGTTCCCGGTTAGTTTCTCAGCTTTGAACTTATTGCTATTTCTGTTTCAGATTATTTAACTTGTTCAGCTCCAATATTCTTTCTGCACGCGTAGAAAAATCACTTTTATCAAAAGCTGGTTCAGTTCAGCCAATTCTAGTTCCAGATGTTCAGATGGTAATTCCATCAGTTCAGCGATTTTATATTCTTTAAAACTTTAACAGCAAACATTTATGGTTTTCACCTTGAATTTTATTTCATTCATTTAAAAAAAAAATTAAACTTACGTTTTAATACCCGGTGTAAGAGTTTCATGCTTTATTTTAAATAGGCTTACATCTTAAGTAAGCTATTGAATTGTTAATTAATCCAGTTTAAGTGTTTACTTATGTATATATAAAAGTTTATGCACATACTTTAAAAGAAAACAAGATTTTTAAATATCATGCAGCCTAAGGTCCTGATTTCCAAAGATTAAGGGGAACATTTATGTTTGAAAAACACTTGCCAAAAGGTAATGGTTACTTCTGACTCCTGCTTTATCTTAAATGTGAAAACATCATTCCTTGGATGCCTAAGATGGATTGAAACTTCTTTTGAATGTTCCTTGCACGTGTTTTGTATATGAATTAAAGGCCTCATATCTGAACTTTCTGACATTTTTGTTTGAATTTTAAGGTAGTTTAGGTACAAATACAGCAGTGCTGTATTCAGTTATACAGGAAGCCATCTGAGTAAGGGGAACTGGAGCGTAAGTTATTTGGAAATGCTTAAATAGTTCTTTACTGAACCCAGGATTAGAAGAAATACCCACAGGTGTTAAGAAGCAATGACAATAACTTTGGTCACTTAAATTTGAAACTTTCTTTAAGAACCCAGTCAAGATAAAATATTTATTTTAGGATCTTATTTTAGAAGATGGACATAGCTTTCTCACCGAAACAGATCGTCAGCTCTCAGAGGTCTTGATGAAACCTGCAGCGCATGGCACTCTGTTACCTGAATTAATGGAGAGCTGTCTCTTTAAAGATGTTCTCGGAAGCTTTTGGCACAAAGACAAAACCACCACAACAGGACCGCTGATGCAGGATCCCAGCCCTCATGCCTGTGCATTAGAAAATTGTGCATTAATGAGCTGATAGGGCTAGTAAAACCATTTTGCACAAAGGCGTTTAGCCAACCAGACGTGACAGCCGCAGGTGTTTTCACGAAGCCAAGCTGCCAGAGGAGGTATGCCTTCCATCTTCAGCAAGATTAGACTCAGAGTGTAATTAATCTCGTCTGAGATGCACATTGGCTTATCCACCCTTACGTTGTTCTGTTATGCTCGCCTGTTTTCTATGCTTTGCATTTTCTTTTGCACGTGCTTAACCTTCCATCATTCACAAGCCCGCTTGCTTCTGCAAGCTGCATTGCACCCAGCCTGTCCGTCTTGTCCCTGTGAAGGAGCTGCGGTGCCAGCAGGACACCTGCAACGAATGCAGCAGGTACAGCCCAACAAGACAGAGCGACCCTGCGGCCTGGCAGTACTTCTGCGCTGTTTGCTTGCCACTGCGCATCCGTCCCCGCCTTCACCTCCTTGCTTGGTCAGCGCTGCTTTGACCAGGCTAAACGGTGGCCAAACCCAGTCGTGCATTCCCATGAAATAGCTCAATATTTATATTCTGATCTTCATATTTATTTGCTTAGTTGCTGTTGTTGGAATATTTCACGAAAATCCTAAATATTCATCTCTTCATCCCAAATGCATTGCTCTGTTTCTCTCAAAATGTCAAAATCAACACTTTGTCTGGCATTGGAGTTAAAACACTTAACCAGCTTTAATAGAGTCATTGTTGAATAAATGTAATCTGAAAAAGCATTTTGACATCTAGATTTAAATTGTCTGTGTAAAAACTTCAGCAAGATATTCAGCCAGTTTTGTAATGGGAAGAGGCGACTATTTCCTCCTATTAACCGGCTGATCACTGAAATTCAGTTCATCCTGCATGCTTTTTGACAAGAATACAGAAGTGTGATTTTAACTTTTTCCCCATTGTTTGTCTCATGAGTGGTCCTCGATTGCTTGTTTTAGGCAAGTAATGTAAATATTTTTAACTTTATAGGCTTAGTGAAGTTCTATTTATAAATGGTTCCCATCAGCAATACTAACTGAGACATGACTTAGTCCCCACTTAAAATCCCCTTGTCTCATCTTCTACTTATCCTTAACACAGGAAGACAGGGCTCACAAGTGCTGTGGAGAATAAAGATCATTCTGATGTTTTTTTCTAACCTAAAAAATAGGTATCTTCCATGAATGAAAGCTTTATTCTCTTCATTCCTAAGCTGTAAAATCTCTGGAGAGAGAGGGACACCAAAATCAGAAGTAGCTAAATTGATGATCACTATCTCCTTGTGCTCCCTCTGAGCTGTATTTTCTGTGTTTCTCTCTTCAGAGTAAAATAATCCCTGGTTTATGGTTGTCTGTCACTTTGCTTGGAGCATGGCAAGTATCATGCTGACTGATACAGTAAGACAGCTTGCTGACTATTCTAGTCAGGCCTAAGATTTTGTTTACCACCTCTTGTTTCTCTGGAGCAGAAGATTTTAGTAATTTTGAGTGATTAACTTTCTTGGTACTTGCCAGCTGAAAGCATCCCTTCGTACCCTGCGCGCGCCCGGGGTGACTCAGCCTGGGAGCCTGGCCTCGTTTCCCACCTCAGTGAGTCACCAGCAGAGTGCATTTCCAAAGAAGTCGGTCCAGGAACAAACAAGGTGGACGTATCTCGGGCTCTTGGAAATGGGAAGCAAACGCAGTTCCTGCTCTCGTCTAGGCAGGATACTGTCGGCTTCCCCCGCGGCCCTCACGGCCCTAGTATTTAAGGAATGTCTGAACCGGCGTTGTTTTCCTCTCTTGAAGGCCGGTTAAAGCCTGAGCCTAGAGGCCAGCTGACTGAACTAGCTTTGACACTGACTCATTGTGTGATCTGGAGTAAGTCACTACAGTTATGTCTACAGTGTGCCGAGCAGAGATATCTGCGGCTCTGGAAGCGGGGCTGGCACCGTGCCGTGCCTGCTTTTGCCAGCTGTGCGGCAGAGGGACTGGACGGAGCAAATGCAGCTCTTCAGCTACTCTGTGTTGTGCAAATGCACCGCCTTGCTCAGAGGTTTGCTCAGGAGACTCTGTACGGTGTTACACTGTGAACTGAGAAACATCCTTCACCTCTTTATCGCTCATTTTCTTCATTGGCGCTGTGGAGAGAATAACTTCTGTGTGGTAGTATGCTCTATTTGAGATTCTCTTAAGAAAGGCACTTCATCGCTGTAGTAGTGCTTTTCTTGCTGGAGAGCCCTGCTAAAAGGCTTTTGGGTGTGCCTGTAAGCTTGATTTTAGCAGAGCTGTAAAAAGACTGCATTTGGTAGCACCAGCAGGTCTTCCTGACGGTGCAGTCTAGAAGTTGATGCTGAGAACAAAATGAAACAAGAGATGTGCTTGGGTGACTGAGAAACTGAGGGGGAAAAAAAAAAAGGAAAAAATTCACATATTTCCTCAGGGAATGAGAATGTGAAAGTTATTATGAAAGGAACTAAAGGGTGATAAGGCCATTTCTGTATGTAAACAGTGCAATATGAGCTCAGAATTAGCGGGAAATGAATAGTGAGAGTTAGCCCAGTGGTGGAGTCACAGAAGCTTAGGTGTAGGGTGTCATCACCAGCCAGGCATAGATGAAGGGTAGTGGTGAGGTCAGACATGATTAACAGTCTGAGTTGTACAAGGGATGAATTTGGCTGCGTCTAGAAGAAAAGTCTCCTTCAGATTAGGCAGATGCTACAAACTGAGTTTCTAGCAGGGTTGTTACGTCCTGCTGCATCCACCATGTCTGCTTTTCTCTGATAACATTTTTCAGTACTTCATAGACTCGGGTATTTGCCTTGCTGGCGGATCATTGTGCAAGCCATGTGTGTGTATTTTGGTGGAGATGTGCTTATTTGGTACATTCCACAGCGAGGTCTATCAGTAAAAGTTAGCGCCACTACCTATACACCTGTTTCTGACTACTCTTAACACTACTAAGTTGTGGAACATTTTTTCCTGTGTCTGAAGCTGAACACCCTGAGTACCCAAAGGGCTTCTCTCTAGCTCTTGATGAAGCAGTCATCTTTACCGAGTATACCAGTAAGCAGCTCTTGAGTATAAGAATTACCTGCTGATACAGAAATCAAGAGAATGCTGTGAAAATTGCATGTGGATGAACCTAATCGGTATTTCAGTCCAGTCAAGGTACACTTACAGCTAAATTAGTGAGTGGGAGACCTCCAGGAAAAGCAAAATAATGTTTTGTAGGCCTGCAGGAATTTTAGAATGTAAAACTTTCAAACTGCAATCTCTCCTTTCCTGCTTTTAATGATTGCAATCATTCAAAATAACAGGAAGACAAAGCCCATCTGAAACACCCAAACTTTTCAAAAGCTAAGCTATTGCCACTGAATATGTATGCACTCCTCATGCCAGCAGGTTTTGTCTTGCTCACATTTTACATAAAAGGTGCAGCATCATCTCCTTAGTATTATAACTTTTTATGATTTCCAGATACACACTGACACATCTCTGACATTCATCTCAGTGTTCAGGCTGGAAAAGTCCCTGCAGCTAATTACTTTTTCACCCTCATGGGTATGTAAAGTTTTATGGGAAGTTTTCTTGCCCACTTGAGAAAGAACTTGAGTTTGCTTTTTCCTGGTTTTCAGGGGCTAATTGCACAAGGTTCCAGACAAAAATACGCAAGACTGGTCATCTCAACAGGCTGGCAATGGCCACACCACGCACCTTGCCAAGGACAGGATAGACGACACCAGCATGGTGGTGCATCTTCTTGCCAGCACCTTCTGAGAGACTCAGTTTTATCCAGCCTTCAGGACGACTCCTCACAGACAGATTTCACTGCTAACCCCTGGGTCACAGATTCTCAGAAGGAAAGGTCTCACCCCATAATGCAGCTGGAGGCTCTTGGGCCTGCAGGTAACCCTACCTGAGAGGATTAGGGGCACCTGAAACAATCCCATGCACAGGAGCAGATCGGTCGTTTCTTAAATGGCCATCTTCCTTCTGGGGGGTTTAATCTAGAAATTCTGGAGAGAAACTGCTCACATGAAGCACTTCAGCCCTGAGCGGACCTATCTGGCCAGTGCAGCAGAACCAAGGCAGCATCCCTTCTGTCAGTTCAGTGGTAGGGTCACTGTGCAGGGCTTTTCTTACAGTGTTTTCAAAAGCTTGGCTGCAGGAAGACTCAGGGATGGAATAGCCAAGGTCAGAAGTTTGACCGTTCTGGGGAGTACAGTTTGGGGCCATTTTGTACTGAGGCTGCTGTGGATTAAGTTGATCCTTTCAGCACTGAATGTCTCCTCTCTTCCTCTCCTTTTTAGGAAGGGATTGGAGGGGAATTTAAACATGAGGAGGAAGGTTAAATTATTGATTTGACAGCTAGAAACTGTGCAGTGCTTTGTCCTAGGACTGAATATAGTGTCATACTGGAGCTCGAGATTCTGTCTAAAACAATTAGCTCTGTTGAGTATTTAACAGTCAGGATGCTTCAGGTAGCTGAAAGCCAGGACAGCTTTGACAGCATAGCTATAATAGTTGGTCAGAAAGGCAAACATTTCCAAGGTAGATGCAGCTTCTAACAGTAAAACGGTGCTTTTGCTGAGAGAATTCCAGCCTCCTTGAGCGAAATAAGGCACCTGGACAAAAGTGCCATTTTCTCTTTTTATACCTATATCTGCACAAGGTGCTTTTCCTAGCACAGCTCTGCCTTCAAAGGATCTTATCTCATCACAGCTCTGGCTGACACAACTGTGCCAGGAGACTCAGTAGTTGAGACCTGACCTGAAAACACCTGGCTCAGCTTTGGGGTCAACACCTGGCTGGGAATAAAGATAGTGACTAACAGAATCCGCTTTCTGAGCTGTCCTGAAATGAAACCGGTGCACAGCCTGGGCATGAAATCATTGCCCTTTGGGAAGGAGATCCCTCTGCTCTTTCAGCTGCTGTATTTTCAGGAGTGGGTTTGGCCTAAAGGAAAACTTCCGGGCCTCAACAAGGTGCTGAAGTTATAAAAAAAATTAAAAATTGTCTGCGATGTACGTGGCTTGTTACTGTATTTCAGGGCCCTGCCTGTGAGCTAGCACTGATACTGTGGCATGGGGCTAATGACCGGCATGCTGCTAAAACCAGATGACTTCCAGAGGAAGTTGAAATCTGGATCACTACAAGTCATTAACACTCCCAATTAAGCAAGGTGAGTCACTTAAACTGTATCAAATGAGACAGTAACACTTCTGAGAATGTAGTAAGGATAACTGCATTAAAAACTGCACTATGTTTATCACCCAGCAATGATGCGCAGGCCAAACCACAGAATAGAAGTGCTGCAGATTTCATGAGAGTGCTATTCACTGCTGTTTTGCACGGGGCTTTGTCTGGCACTGCCCGTGGGAGGCATGGTCCTGCACATGCCTCCACCCTGACACCCCTGACACGCGTTCTGCCTGTGATCTCGGAGTCTTGGAGTGTGTCAGCTCACCCCGCTGATCCAGCTGAAAAATAACTGCACTGTGACATCATATCCCTAGTTGTACCATGCCGTGAATGTGCATAAGACTCGAAATACCACCCGAAGATCATGTAAAAGAGGGTATGCTGTGCCTTCTAAATGCCTTGACAGCTCTTGAAATACTAGGCTTCATGCCATTTATTGATTTGTAACCATGGAGACGGTACATGCTCCCATTGCAGTGAGGGAAAAGCTCTTTCCCTTTACCTGCTCAAGCAGGGAGGAATGGTGGAAAATACTCTTACTCCTTGTAACCTTTCTGTGGCCTTCATGGGAGGGACGAGTGAGATGTTCACCTTCTCAGAGGATGATGCATTTTCACAAAGGTGGAGAAAATCAATCTTTCCTTGCGAACTAGCCTGGAGCAAAAAGGGCTAAGCTATTTTGGGAGATGAGAGATAAGCAAGCCAGAAAGTCTTATCAGAGATTTGTCTTAACTTGCAAAGGTATTTTCTTTGCTGAAATAATTCAAACAGTTGTTTGAAATGTTCTGTCAGCTCAGATTTGTTTTCAGAGGATCTCGCTCATATGCCATCCTGATTAATGAAGCCCTTCTGCACTAGGTTCTTTAACAAGAATCTTTACTTTCTGAACAAAAAAGTAATTAAAATGTAAAAAATGTAATCAACAGAACAGCCAATTCAGAAAACAAAGGCTGACAATTATAGGACTCCAATGGGGATCAATATTTGTTCCAAGTGCTTGTTATTGGACAAGTCCAACTCCAGCCATTTCAGGAGGGAGGGAGCACCGGACATGGGAGCCCTGTCATTCAGCCTGGTGCTAGCACTTATGCATCGACTGACAGCAAACTAGTAACATTTCCTGGAGATTCGATGAGGGTTAGAGAAAATGGGCAAAAAGACCAATTGTAGAAACTGATGCTACAGCATCAAAAACCATAGTTAGCCACTGAAGTTTTGAAACAGAAGCCCTAGAAATAGAAGATACCAAAGAAAACTGGGTATTTTTCATGGCATGGCTGCATGCATTTCTTTTCTTCTGCACCTGTTTAACCTAAGACACACTATAGCTGTGTGGCCAACACAACAGGCCAATAACTTGCCAGAAAAAAAGTGTGTTTTGAATCATAGAATAGTTTGGGTTGGAAGGGACCTTTAAAGGCCATCTAGTCCACCCCTGCTGCAATGAGCAGGGACATGTTCCACTGGATCAGGTTGCTCAGAGCCCCGTCCAACCTGACCTGGAATGTTGCCAGGGATGGGGCATCTACCACCTCTCTGGGCAACCTGTGCCTCTCTTTCACCACCCTCATTGTGAAAAATTTCTTCCATGTATCTCATCTGAATCTCCCCTCTTTCAGTTTAAAACCATGACCCCTTGTCCTATCACTACAGGCCCTGCTAAAAAGTCTGTCCCCATCTTTCTCATAAGCCTCCTTTAAGTACTGGAAGGCTGCAATAAGGTCTCCCCGGCCTTGCCCTCTTCACAAACTGTGCTTAAACAGCAAGTGGTACCTGCCGATTTTTGTTGAGAATTCGAAATGTTTACTTTCAACATGCTTTTAAACAGAAACTTCCACTTTTTTACAAGTTACGGTCTGAAACGATGTACAACTACGTATTTTTTTCCACATGCAAAATCATTACATTAAAGAGTTTTGTCTAACCCTGCCTTTGGAGAGGGGACGGGAGGAAGAGTTCTGCAATGATCAAGTTTTGGGTCAACTCAAAACAAAG
>NW_010524313.1:0-3003 GCF_000687285.1 Phaethon lepturus | reverse complement strand
ATGATGATAATAGAATATACAAAACAAGTGACGGACAATGCAATCGCTCATCACTCACTGCCAAATGCCCAGCCAGTCCCTGAGCAGCAACCAACACCCCTTGGCCAACCCCTTCCAGTTTATATGTTCAGCATGACATCATATAGTATGGAATATCCCTTTGGCCAATTTGGGTCAGCTGTTCTGGCTGTGTCCCCTCCCACTTCTTGTGCACCCTCAGCCTCCTCGCTGGCAGGGCAGTATGAGAAGCTGGACAGTCCTTGACTTAGTGTAAGCACTGCTTAGCAACAATGAAAACATCAGTGTGTTATCAACATTATTCTCATCCCAAATCCAAACCACAACACTATACCCGCTACTAGGAAGAAAATTAACTCTATCCCAGCTGAAACCAGGACATACCCCTAAACCCAGCAATTCAGAAAAGATTCACTAAGGATACTAAAATGCATGAGTCCTAAGGTCCTTAAAAAGATATATATAAAGCACGCGAAGAGAATCGTAAGCAACCATAAACACTTGATGTGATATTTATACTTGAAAAGAATTTCATGATACACATACCACACTAAATCCCACTTAGTTGTAAAACTGCTTGGAGAACTTGAATAACTCAGTGGTCTTCCATTAACTCTCTGCATGAGGAAGAAAAGTGTGTGGGGGTAGACTATTCATTTTTCTGATTGACATTATTCACCTTTCAGGGCACCATTCTAGTGCCGGACTGTACTATGATGAATGCGTTCATACATTCACACTCACCATTTTTAAGACTAGAGTAGGATTGTCGAATCTGACTGCTGTTAATACCAGTTGGGCTTGCAAAATATTTCTTTACAAAATAGGACATGTGATTACAGCACATGTTCAAAAGCTGATGCTAAACCTGAACTAAAGAACTTGAGATGGGGTTGATATTCTATCATCCCCATAGACAGCCTGTTCCAGTGGCTAATCACCTTGACTATTAAAATTTATGGCTTATTTCTCATCTGAGTCCATCTGGCTGAGTTCCCAGACACTGGCTGTTGTTATGGCTTCAGTTATTAAAGACCTCTTTAGTACCCAGAATATTGTAGCTACTGATAAGCTATAAAAATAAAATCCCAGAACAAAATATAGATTGAAGCAACTCTGAGAAGTCATGAAATCTCTCATTCTTCCCCAAAAAAGTATAAATGAAAACTATAATTTTTTGACAGATGATGTTGAGGGATTTTTCTGTTTAGAAGTTAGAGAGCTTCAATGACAAGGGATTCCACAGCTAGCAGTCTACCACACATGGTATTCAATATGCAGGAGAACATTGATTTATGTAACAACACACAATGGTTCTTGTTTTGCTATCTAACAGTTCTTAACATGCTATTTACTTTTTTAACTGCTGCACAGCATCAAGATGCATCTTTCATAGAACTACCTATTGCAATCACAATATCTTACTACTGGTCAACTCAGAGACTATCATTTTATACAAGAAACAGGATTTGCTTTCCCCATATGTATCACTTGACATGTAATTTTACTGGATTTTGCTTGCCATTTTAATTCCTTTTTGTATTCGGCTCTCTTCTATATTACCCTGTATAACTTAGGATCATAAGCACTGCTTTACAAAAAGTAAAGCAAAAAAGTTCCTACTTCCAGGGTTTTTTTCCCCTCTATGTTGAACAGCACACACCCTTGAAGAACACTTTGGTGACCTCCCTGCACTGCAAGAATCAACCACTTCTCCCCATACTTTCTTGTTAACTTGTTCTTTCTCCCTGCCCCAGTTACTCAGTCATACAAGGATTTTATCTTTCATATTTTATCTTATCTATCTTGTTTATCAACCTTTGTTGATGGACTTTATCAAAAGTTACCTGGAAGACTAATAAGAGTACAGCTACATATACAATGCCAAGCAAGTCAGCTCCCTAGTTCATTCCCATCTGCCCTGGTCATCTGTATTGTCTAAATGCCAGATTGCTCCTAAGACTGATGTGAGTCAACTTGTGCCCACTGAAAGAAGACCCCAGGGACCTGAGACTAAAAAGCAATACAGATGAATTTGTCTCTCTCCAGCCTATACAGTTCATTATCCCTGTTCCAGCAGACTTTGCTACTCAAGCACCACCATTCACCCCAACATCACACCCAAGGGCATGCAACACATACCTTTGATGCCATACTCTAAAAACACTACTCTGATGTAGTGTAACATCATTACTTCAGATATCCTCAAGAAAAAAACAAACCCTGAGAAAATAATCATGTTACAGAGCATAAGGGCAGCAAATGGTACAGCTCAATGCTATGCACATGGATGTGGTTAGTTCTACTGTGGAAGCACTGGTCTAGATACTGCAGATCAACGATTGTGAAGACCCACTCAAGTGCTTATTGGTAAAGATGAGGGGGAAGGCCAACAACGTAGATATCCTGCTGGGTCTCTGTTATACAACACCTAACCAGGACGAAGAGGCAGATGAGACATTCTATAAGCGACTGGCAGAAGTCTTGCATTCGCTGGCCCTTGTTCTTGTGGGGGACTTCAATCTACCAGACATCTGATGGAAGTATAACATGGCAGAGAGGAAAGAGTCTGGGAGGTTCCTGGAGTGCGTGGAAGATAACTTCCTGACACAGCAGGTGAGTGAGCCCAGCAGGGGAGGTGCCTTACTGGACCTGCTGTTTACAAACAGAGAAGGACTGGTGAGAGATGTGGTGGTCGGAGGCCATCTTGGGCTTAGCAACCACAACATGATAGAATTCTCAATTGTGAGTGAAGTAAGGAGAGGGGTCAGCAAAACTGCTACCATGGACTTCCGGAGGGCAGACTTTGGCCTGTTCAGATCACTGGTTGAGAGAGTCCCTTGGGAGACAGTCCTGAAGGACAAAGGGGTCCAGGAAGGCTGGACAGTCTTCAAGAAGGAAATCCTAAAGGCGCAGGAGCAGGCGGACCCCACGTGCCATAAGAAGAGCTGGCAGGGACGGCGACCGGCCTGGCTGAACAGGGAG
>NW_010524312.1:1565-15350 GCF_000687285.1 Phaethon lepturus | reverse complement strand
CTTTTTTTTTTTTTTTTTTTTAATTAAAAAATACTGACGGTAAGTCCTGGCGAGTCCTACTTCAAGTTACGTCTAACACTCTCCAGTATCCGTTCAGAGAGCCAGACGTATCAGCGTTCCCAACGATCCCTCCCCGCGCTGAAGGTTACCAGAGCACATCCCAGGCCAGCCAGAGAAATTCGGAATTAAAACCAAGTTTACAATTCCGCCCTTCCAGACAACGACAGCAATCACAGAAATCCGCCGAGGACCAGACTGGATACTTATTTCACCATTTCATTCACAACAACATGTCAGAAATTTAAGATGTTACATACATGCTAACTTTTCAGATTAAAAACATAATGCTAATAAGCCGTTTTTCCAGGAACCTTTTTGCATAGATTCATCAGAAGGCAGAGTGTTTTGTGCCATCAGCATCCAAAGGTTCTGCTACCATACCCCTGTGACTACACACTGTCCAGTTCTGGCCAGCCTCCAGTTTCATACAACTTGCAGTTCAATATGCAATTCAAGGACCAAAGCTAAGAAACAAAACATGACTGTCTTGGCCTCTACCTTCCAGTAAACTTTTAAGTCCAGTTGCTCTAATTTTAGACCAGAGCTTTAATGATTAACTTTTTGCAGCTAAATACAACCTTGTACTTATTTTGTCTGAAGATCATTACACGAACAATAATGCACTTAATTCAGAGAGACTACAAAGTGTTCTAGGTCACAGGTCTATTTTTATTTGTCCTCCTTCGATATTTAACAGCTTTACATTAACTGGAAAAGCAGAGACCTGTGGGCTTAAAGCAATGGTGCTAACAGAACTACAGATGCCTACGGCATGACCTGTACATAAGGGCATTAATTGAATTAACCTAAACTGCTCAAAGGAACAACAGATCGATCAATTGAACTCCAGCTCCTGGAATGTTTACCTGCACCGAAAGGTAACAAGTCAGAGTTTTACTGACTACACACCAGTTAGCTTTCTTCCCCCCTCCTTTCTTTGAAAAGCCCTATGTGACAAAAAATTACCAGCTTTTTCTTTTTTTATTTTTTTTTTAAACAAGGTATTTAATACAGAAAACAAAACTCAGGCCACCTCTGCAGGAGTATGTGAAATTTAATCTGGAATAGTATCTCCCAGAAACAATACTGTCTACTGATACTCTATTTATATTTTAAGATTAGAGCAAAATCAGTAAAATTTCCATCTCTATTCATACTACTTTTAATTTCCTCGTTTTTTTTTTATAATGCAGCTACTGCACCCCGAGAGAAGTTTCTCATCCACCTCAACTTCAACAACTTGACAATTGGAGACACACAGGTAAAAACCTCTCAGTTCCACCCTGGACACAAGCCATTTCCAAAAACCTATTTAACTACAACCAAGCAGAGCAAAATTGTGGTGCCCAGACAGGGTGGAAAGCCATGTACCCTGGCATGACCTCAAACACCAGGCAACCCCATCCATCTCTGCAGCTACCGCAGTCAGAAGGTGGCACTGTCAGTGCTCCAGAGTCTCAGATTTGCCTGATGCGTCCCCACAGTGCCACACTCCACCTCAGGCTGGACTGCAAGCTGACCTACTGCTGGGTGTGGAACATACTCCACTCTCTCACCAAACGCACACTTAGCAAGTTCCTGATTACAGCTCTGACTGAGCTACTTCCATTTTCTATTAGAAAAATTGTAAGCATCAGTTTGTGTTTGTATAATGCACCAATGATTTTACAAGTCTCAAGTTTTCATCAGGATTTCCTAGAGCCAACAACGCCTCCAGTCTCCTGGAATTTCCCAGGGAAAGCCAGAAGAGTCCCGGCTTTCACCGGGAGGCACAGTTACATATGCACGAGATCCTCTGGTGACAGAGCTTTACACAGCAACACGGTACACCAGCATTACAAGAGCCACCCTTTCCAAGACAGCATTACCATTCTGTGGACATCTTCCTCATTATCTTGATGTAGAGACACTGATCGGTAGCTGCAGTGATTAAAACTGAGAAAGTACCTTGCAACATCCCTTAACCTCAAACCCCTAGTTAGTCCTAGTCCTACTGCATCAGAGTTGCATCAGGAGTTCAAGCCTTGTAGATGTTTACACTATAGTAACGACTCTAGCAAAACACACCTCCAACACAGACAATGCACAACACCTTGTTTACCCAGCACATCTCCAGGGAGCTCATTAGTAGCAGCTCAACTTGTTTGTTTTCATATATATCCAAGTGGTTGGGACAATACTTGCACAGAGTGCACCACATTCACTCGGCTTTGCCATTGAGCACAGAACTGGACAGGACTACTCACACTACTTAACCATTTCCTGAAAAAGTAAGGTCTGGCAGCACATCACACACTGTAACTTCCCATTTAAGGGATAACAAAGCAACTTTTTTATAGCCCCGATATTTAAAAAAAAAAAAAATCAGTTATTTAGGCAGGGATTTTTTTTTTTAAAAAGACAAATGTTAGAAACATCTATACATAGTCACAGTGTACCCAGTCTGCATGACCACAAGGCAAATGTGAATCTACTAGAGATAAAGGGGGAAACTCACACAAGTAAAGATGAGTTTACTGTGCCTGTATTAGTAAGCTCTCCTTCTGTTTTTATCTTCTAAAACCACAGTGCAGCTCCCACATGTTGTTTCTACTATGAAATTTTTGTAGTATGTGCCAGTGCTGAAAAAGCTGTCTTAATACAGCTATGCAGTATAAAACTGTGCATAAAGGACTGCTGAACAGTGTGAGCAAGGAGTTCCTTGCTATAAAGCCTTTAACCAAGCTCCTTATTTGTACAAATAAGTGATTTATTGCCTTCTTATAAACCTATAATGCATATATGATTTCAAGAAGACAGCAGCAAGACCGCACGATCTTTGTCAGTAATTTAGATTTTAATGAATCCAGAGGTTTTAGTCTGCACTTTGAACAATTAATATATTTTAGCCTTTCAAGATAAGAAGCATTGTTTACCTAAGAAATTCAGTTTGTTTTCATCCAATGAAGTTCGCACTTGTGAAAAAATTTTGAGTAAAATCTTAAGTTTTTTTCTCCTGCATGCTTTAACATTAGCACAATCAGGATTTGTTTGTCACTTTTGCTCTACTTAATATTGGGAATCTTGCCACTCAGATTAACAACAGGACCTGGAGCACAATTGTAATGTCCACCAGAAATGCTTTGCACTGTTTCATTTATAGATACCTTACTTCCACGAAAAACCTCGCAAATATGTCAAATTGGTTGCACTTCCTTAGAAACAAAAACTTTGACCCAAGACCAACAGCTTCAAGTGGCATTGATCTTGGCCAGCATAAGCACAATACAGTTCTTCACTGCCTTTCCTCTGACTCTACACCCAGTTTGTTTTCAATGCTCTTTGGGCAAGAAAGAGCACAGAACAGCTGTTTTTAGGCAACCTTCCCAGATACCAAACACAGGCTCAGTGTACCCTGCCCTTTTCCTCCTACGTGCTTTTAAGTGCCCTTGGCCAAGACCTTTTGTTCAAAGGACACATCAACCAAAAAAAGCAGATGTACTATTCCTTCACATGTCAAGCATTTTAAGAGAAAAATCTGACATAACTTGAAGGAAGCAAATAAAAACTTGTCTAGACACAATAACAATAGCTTGAGCAATGTCATTCTTATAGTAAGCAGCAAAAGATGTTTAAAACCCAAATCTGTAAAACAGAAGTAACATGTATAGAAATCTTATTCTCACTCATGTGTGACAATGACCATCAAAAGAATACCGCAATGAACTCATGTTTTCAGACTTTTAATATTAATCTCAGGTGACGGCATTCTTTGGAAGGTACTTCATGTCATTACAGATTCTCGACTTAGTCCCATACGTAATTGCATTAACAAACACGTCCTCTGGAGAGCAGAGCTCTCAATTAAGCAGCAGCTCCTTCCTTCGTAACAATCTCAAAAGTAACGCCTCTTCCCAAAACTTTGTAATAGCAAAATTACTGATGCAGAGCTGCCCTCCTAACCAATCTGTTAAAACTGGGTTCTCTCAAGTGCACACTTTTTACTTCAGGTAGTCAGTACCTGCAACTCCAAAGAGCCGTAAATCAGCTTTACAGTAACAGAAATAGCAAGGCAGCAAAACTTTCTGCCTGTCCTTTTCTCAGTTCACTGAGTAGTGCAAGGAGGAAGCTGACAGGGTAGCTACCTGCAGAGCAGAGCTGCTGCAGCATGCTGTAACCCTAGTGAACTAAAGCTAAGCCCCTTCCTGAGGTTCCAAGGAAACACAGGAATGGCACAGCCAGCCAACAAGGAGGAAAAAAGTTACCAGTGACCCATTAGAGAAGCCAAAGAGAAAGCTGCTTCAGCCTGAAAAATACTCAGCAAGACATGAATACCAGCTGACAAAGGACATAGGCAAATGCACATATCAATGTGGAAAGTGTATGGTATGCCTGTGAGAGCCCACCACCTGTTTCATGCACAAAATTGAAAAGGTACCTGTTGTGGTTTAACCCAGCAGGCAGCTAAATACCACACAGCTGCTTGCTCACTCACCCCTCTTCAGTGGGACAAGGGAAAGAACTGGGAAAAAAGCTACAACTCCTGGGTTGACATAAAGACAGTTTAATAGGACAGAAAAGGAAGGGAAAAAAAAAATGACAAAAGGATACACAAAACAAGTGATGCACAGCACAATTGCTCATCACCCACTTGACCGATGCCCAGTTAGTTCCTGAGCAGCAGCCCTCCCCAGCCAACACCCTGCGCCCCTCCGTTTATATACCGGGAATGACGTCATATGGTATGTAATACCCCTTTGGCCAGCCTGGGTCAGCTGTGCTGGCTGTGCCCCCTCCCAGCTTCCCATGCACCCCCCGCCCTCCCACTGGCAGGCAAGCATGAGAAGCTGGACAATCCTTGACTGCTTAGCAACAACTAGAAACATGAGTGTGTTAGCAAGATTATTTTCATCCCAAATCCAAAACACAGCACTATACCAGCAGGAAGAAAATTAACTCTATGCCAGCCGAAACCAGGACAGTACCTCAGGTCTGAATGGTAAGTCATTACAATGCTCAAAGAGAATGAAGCAGAACAAACACCCTTTAAGAACATACAATACACCTATCAAACTGGAATAGCTACAGGAATTTTACAAGTCTTTATGTGACCAAACTACATGTTCTGTTATTAGTATTCTGTTTCTTTACAAATAGTAAGGTATATTCCTTGCATCAAAGAATACAAAATACAAAGCAGAGGATGCAACATCAGAACATTAAAAACATTAGATATGTTAAACATGCTCAGGCTCAAAGTTCTTGCACAAATGGCGATTCATTTTGATGAAAACCAGTGCCATTCCTCTACAACTAACACTATTTATTAGCAAATTTGCCCAGTCTAACATTGGTAAGGAACTGCTTCTAACATTCACCTTAGCTGCTGCTTGGCTCATGAATTGAAGTTACTCTGGTGTGTTTTGTTCCAGAAGTTCTTAAGACTAATTCAAACCCTGTGGTGTCCACTCAACTGCCTTAAAATGTTATCAGAAACACAAAATTACATTTTAAAGATGAACTGCATATAGATTAGGGAGCAAACCCTGTACAATAGGTGTTTTTCATTCTTAACTGAAAAATAACCTCTGCATTCATCTATCACAACTGTTTTAACAGATTCCTAACGCTGAGGATGCATTCTAAATATAATGCAAGTCCCACACTAGGATGCTTTTGAAGCCTTTTGTATCTTCAGTAGTACCAATATAACTAAGCTTAAGCAATAAAATCTATCACTTCTAACTTTTTATCTCATTAAGGTAGATATGCAGAACCCACATAATAATGTGTTCATATGAATCCTACAGTTTTGGTAAAAGCCTTAAGAGCAGCCTTACATTCCACACAATTACAGGAAGCAAACACTTATTCTGGTAACTAATTTTAAGGTAGAAGTGTATCTTCAGTACAAGAGTGCGTTGACATTGTCGATTCTCAGTTTTGTTTTTTAAACAAAAAGACGTCCCCTAAACAGCAAGTAATGCAAATTTAATACAGCAGACTTAATAGCTTTCAGCGTCATGGGGGGAAGAGAGTTAAGTGTCACAGTACCAAGTGGGGTGGGAAGACATCACACAGGTGAGAACATTGCTTTTTAGTTGTCTCATTTTCTGTTTTCCCTAAATGCAACAACAACATATGACACAAGGCACCAACATGCTGTAGATCTTTGCAACATTCACTAACAAATTTGGCTAGTGTCTGGAAATATCCAGACTCAAAAGGTATTTCAGACAACTACTCCATTGAGCCTACTGTAAAAGAAAGACTAGAGTGGAAAAAACCCTTCTTTTTCTTAAGTATAACTTTAAACCAAGTGGTTTGTGACAGGGGAAAAAAAAAAAGATGCTGAGTAACATTTCTATGCAAGTCAAGGTTATTTAAGCTCTTCTACAGCAAATCAATCAATGTAACAATCATTAAGTTATCTCTACATGACTTGTACTCAGAGATGAGTAGGCATGAAGTTTTGTAATAGCAGGAACACTTGCAAATCAAAGAGTAAAATACCAACTCCTCCATAGCCACATATTGAGACTACATGTGTATTCCCTTTCCAAGCAGAAATTTTGCTATAGCCTTCACTGGTAAATCATGAGGGTGATGGGAATCAGGCACTATAGTGATGAATCTATCAACCACCTACAAATACAAAAAGCCAAAAAAGAGCAAATTCTTGCTGAATGTAATGTGCTTGGGCTAGACCAATAGAAGAAACCACCTGCTTGTTAAAAGTGCTGATATAATGTAATTTTCTCTTTTTTTTTAATCTGTCCTTATTAAATGGCTGGTAACTTGGTGTGGTACTTCAGGATATGGTTTAGTGGGCACAGTGGTGTTGGGTTGATGGTTGGATTTGATGATCTTAAAGGTCTTTTCCAACCTTAACGATTCTATGATTCTGTAACTGCAGCACCACATTGCTGTAGTTTGGAAAAATGAAAAAAAAAATCTTGAATTAGTTTACTTAATCACACAAAACAGACTGAATCTCGGAACTGAGAATTATACATGAACTCACACACAAAGTTTCTACAAAACGTGTTTGCAAAACCCTCTGGGAATGTGACAGAGCTAATGTGATAGCAGTCTTGGCCCATCAAGGTAGAAAGCTAATCCTATTTTTAACATTACACTGTGAACAAAAGACTGCCACCAAGAAAGAATGCATGCTTATTATCAGTTAGAAAGTATCTATTCATCAGTTCAGTAAACTAAAGCAGCAGCCCTTGCCCTACTCCATACCAATTACAGGAACTCCCTGTATCAAGTCGTATACATTTTTCCTCCTATATTATTGGAGGAATTTAACAATAAAACTGAGTAACATCCAGTGGCATTTGATTTTAAGAAAATTCTATACTCTGTGCCAGAGGTCATCTATCACTAGCACATGACAAGCCAAACACAGCTGAAATAGTATTCAGTTTTTCAAAAATGTTGCAACATTTTTGTAAACATTTAACAGCATAACATATCTTCAAAAACACTAAATAATTTTTAAAATTCTCTAGGCAGTTTAAAACTGAAAAAAAAAAAATCTTGAAATGCCCTAGGTTCTTCTGAGGACCTCGTGTCAGGTATGCCACACCTAAAGGTATCTCGTCTAGACTTTTTTTCCCCCTCCACTGAAAGGAGAGGGAGGACAGTCCAACACTGACTACAATGGCAAAGGTCTCCCAAGTGCCACGTTCAAGATTCTGTTCTGCTATGAACTTCAGAAGTGTAAGCCAGCACCCTTAGAGATCCTTTTCTTGTAAAAGGAGCATCAGGCCTTTTCTATCCATTAACAATTTTGTCTATAATATAGAAATGAAAGAGGATGCACTGAGATGCTGAAAAATGTGTAGAAAGATGAACTTTTAGCACAAACCAATTTTTTTCAAAACTAGCAACATGTTTATGCTATCTCCTTTTACTCTCTAAACATGGGAGTTCTAGTTTTGTCTTCCTTTAAATACAACCCAAATACAGCAGTAATTACTATGAAAAATAAATGCTGACACACAGTTTAAGACATATAGTCAAACCTGTAAATTTAGCACCACAACTTTAACAGATGAAACTAAGAATTACAGAACATTACGCATGATATATTATGGGAGCAAACTGTAAATAAAATCTGAAGTTGCATAATGTTATTCATTATACACAATCTATTATTGTTCTTCATGCACAATTATCCCCATCTTCCTTAAACCAACTCTACATTACTAGAAGAAACCCAGTTCCCCAATCCTTTTGTCTGGGAAAGCACGGCAAATAACCAAAGCAGTCTCCAAGAGCTTCTAGGTTTTTCTTAAACAGAAGCATGCATCACAGCCCCTCAGCTGCAATTTCTTAAAGCCTCAGTGAGGAGGTTATGTGCAACTCAGTGCAACTAATATTTCAAGATCCCAAAAAGCAACAGCTTTCAGCTTTGCCTACACCATTTGTATTCTGTAAGCTTAACAACCACAAACACAAAGCTATGGAGAAATGCCAGAGTTTTACCTCTCAAGTAAAGCTATTTTATCTCCCTAGAACTAAAATAAGTCAAGTTACTGGTTACTAAGCATATTTAGCCAGAAAAGAGCATGCAATTCTCACCCATGAAGTTTCTCCAGGGATTGTGTAATTTAAGAACTAGCCTCTTTTCCAAGTAAAAATGCCATGGAAACTAAGAAACCTGAACCACCAAAACTAAGCTACTTAAACTTCCTATTTAGAAACTGATCCATCTTAAAACAGTATTCTGGCACCGGCAGCTAAAAACACCGGTTGCTATAAAAAGACAATACTGCCCGTTGTCGTGGAGAAACCAGAAGAGCATTCAACCTCTAATCTTCTGAAAATATGACAGCAAGAGCTAAATTGTGTGGATTACACACATGAAAGTGTTACTCAAGATACCAAAACTCCCAGAAATTCCAGCATTAAGATTAAAATAAATCCAAGGCTATGCCTTTCTCATTACCATGAATTTAGCAGTCTGGGAACTGTATTTCTAACCACTCAATGAAAAAACATGGTATCTTTGTGACTGGCCATTGAGTTGTGACCAGTTTGCCATACATGAGAAGTTGCTTAAGAGGACAACTGTCAAGCCCTGTTCAAAGGCCACATTGACTTAACTACACAAAGATTTTCTCTAGCTGTATTCCCTTCAGAAATCCCAATCTCTAATACTTTTTAAACCACAAACACTACCGGACCACAGGACAAGATTGTTAAATTTAAGCTTAGATGCCCAAATTCTACAATCCAGTCTAACTCCTTAAGCAAAAATTTCCAGAGGAGCACAAAACAAAGATAATCTATAAACAAACTATTAAAGGAAGAATAGCGCTCAAAAATGCACAGTTACAGTTTTCATGCATCCTATTTATGTGTATATTCATCTATACCATCAATATACTTCAAATTAATTTAGTCCTTTTTTGTAGAAAAGGGTCAAAAAGTAGCCCAGGAGGAGATAGTCATTGGACTTGAAATGCCCATCCACATTTTTGAGTATAATTCTTCAAGTGTAGGTTCTGAGACTTTACTTCTGATGATAATAGATGGAGGTTTTGCTCCTGCGGAACTCAAGTTCATGAGATGCATTTAACGTATCTTTTTAAATTGTATTTGTGTTTCAAAACATTTCAAACTACTGAAAACACATCTCAAATCAAGTAACACAACCCAGACTTGCATCTTAAAGAGAAGAGTTTATATGATTCAGTGACATCTACATGCTCCTTCCCTAAAGAGTTATGAAAATAACTGGGTCGTAAGACCTTGAACATATAGGTCCTGCCAGGATGACCGAGCAATTACAGCAGTTCAAACCCCAAACATACAAAAGAATAATTTCATTGTGCTTCTTGCTAAACTGCAGGATATTAGATGTGTGCAAGTAAGGACAGGAGTTTGTCTTACAAGGCAAACTCTGATGTGGCACAATAAAACCAAGGGGAAAACCATGAATGTTTCCCCTGGTAAATGTAAGTCATTTCAAGCACAGTTTCTCCCTAGTAAAAGGGACAAGGACCTTTTATACAAACACACCTGCACAGTACTTCAAAAATGCCTTTTTAAAAAAAATATTTATATATTTTATGTTTCATCTTTCAGTGATCTCATAGTACACCATCTGGGGCCAATTACAGGCTCACCATAATAATTACTGTCAAAGAATTAATCCTTTGAGTTTACATACTCAAACAGCAGTACAAAATCACTTGAAAAAACTTATCAATTCCAATAATCTATAAAGCTTTTGCAGGAGCTTGGCTGTATTGCTGTCATTCTCCTTCAGGCTGAAGTACATTTAATGATGCAAAAGAGCTAGTTAGTTTCATTAGCCCAGGTAACAGGACACAACTATAATAAATCTTATTCCCTTAAACACATCTGTTGCTTTACAGGTGTTTTTTATAGCAGCCAGTGACACTACAGCACAAGCAAGGATCTTGCACAACTGTCTTCAAAGAGAAACCATCACTAACCAAAAGGCGAAGACTCAGGCAGGATGACTGCCAAAAACCTATTTTCCTCTTAAAAACCTGTAATATAGCACCACCATCCACACTGTGCTCATGTTCCAAACCTGTATTTGTAAAAAAACAGCACACTGTCAGGGAAAAAAAAATATTCAGTAAGTCAAGCTTATGAAAGACCATTTTACTTTTTGGAAGCAAACTGTGTACAGTGATGTTAAATCATTATTTGCATTTTAAAACAATAAATCATTATTCAGCATTTACATTTAAATATGTGAAAGGTTTTGTTTTGACAAACAACTGGACAACAGTCCTCCTCTCACCATGCAATTCACTGCAGCTCAATCAACATTTACTTCATTTACCCCTCATCCTTGAGAGACAGTATTTCCATGAATTCTGAAATGACTCTCCAACCATTTTGTTTCCTCCCCATCTAAAACTATTCCCTCAACTTTAATATTCACAGATGTCTCTTTAGAAAACTGACTGGTTCTATTAAGCCAGATCCAAATTTTTTCCTAAGTTACCTTGAACAGATTCCAAGTTACAATATTCATTATATCAGTATGAATACATCCACCCATCAATTTAACCTCCTGTCTCCAGTTAAATTGAATCAACCTTCTGAAAGAGTTAACACCTCAGCGACATCAAGATGATGCCTATCACATCAGCAGTTTCACTTCTCATCTTTGTAACAAGGAACTATATTAATCTAATTGATGTCACCATTAAAAAAAAAATCAATTGCCATCACATTGGCCCCATATATCCAAAACAAGGCAGATAAATTACTGTTCTTCTGGAAAAAAGATATGAAAAAGGAAGACAGCAAATGTTAAATGAAGATGTCATCTTCAATAAGCATGAAATTAGGCAGCACCCCCAACTCCTGATAAGGTCTCAGGCATTGTAGAAACTTTCTGCATCACAGCACCGAACAGCTATTTGGGTATGCTCAAAGCCCTCTGTGTTTCGAGAAAATAAACGCAACATTTTTGCTGTGCTCACTCTAATACAGATTCTGGCACAAACCCCCCCAATCCCTTGCTGCTTCTATGTCTGACCTTCTGCACCAAAATAGCCTAAATAATTGTATCTTCTGTCCTTGAGCTTGTTCACTATAAATCTCAAGAAGCTGGGGCATCATTAAACAGTTTCAGCAAGTCATCAATTTTTTTTTTTTTCCAGTTCCTTACAGCAGACAGAAGACAGGGACAAAGAGAGGCAGTACAGCTGAAAGGCTGCTGTGTCAATTCAGTTCTGTTCTGCTTGGGCTAATAACTGGCTGATGAGCTCCAAACCAGCCACTGCCTGTGCTGCCTCTTGCCATTGTGGCACATGCAAAGAGTTTGTCTTCATAAAGCAAGACTCTCAGTGGTCAAAACCATTTTATGAGCAAGCCCTTCTTCTTCCAATGAAAACTGGGCACTAACTATCTCCATCTATCTCCAACAGACAGTCCTCCATATGCGCCAGCAATCCAGACACAGGGTCATCAAAGACTGCAGGTTAAGTATCTGATAACCAGTAGAGTGAAAGGGTACTTTCTGTACCTGTTATGAAAGTTATCATTATTCTAACACAGTCCATCTTTCTGAGACACAGTCAGGACTTCAAAGACTTAGTGCTACACAAGTCAAGAAGTCACAAAAGATTTCAGTGAGGATTTCAAGCTCCTAAACACCCAATTAAACACAACCAATGTTAGACCTTCATTTGAACAATTTTGCTTCCATTATGTCTTCCAGTATTTCAGACTTTGCAGGAGAAGAAATTTCTAGCTACTCAGAGCATATGATATTGTGTCATACAGCTTTTTGCAAAAGGGGGAAAGAATTATTTTGAAACAAAATAGTTACTATGAAAGGCCCAAAAATAACATTCTAATGAGATATTTCTAACAAAAGCTATAGAAATGCACATCTGCAGTTATATCTTAAAGCTCTAAAATGTAGCCTCTTAATATTTGAAAACTATCCCTATATTGTTTCAAAGATACAATAACCTTGGGCAAGACAGAGAGCCAGATAAAAGAATTAGCAAGAGGAAAAATCCTCTCCCTGCAATGGAAAATTTTCATCTCTTCAAGCAAGGCACAGAGATGCTCAGCCGGACCTGCGTTGCCTGGAGACCAACCGCAGCTTCTTGCCAACAGGGACAAGCAAAGCATGAGCAAATTCAACAACTGATAAGTGGATGAACTGAGAGGCAGCAAGTATTTTCCACACACCAGTGTAAAAACCTGATAGCTCTCAGATAATGGTTCTAGCCCATGCTCACTAGATACACAAGAATTATTATGAATGTAAAATGCCAATCTAATAAAGCTTCAAACTCTACTGTACTTAACTCTTACCCCACACTTCTGGGTACAGCTAGAGCAGTAGAGTGCATTCAAGTCAAAATTTTTAGTCACAACTCGATTTCTGCTCTTTCATTCTTTCGATGTGGTATCTTAACTTTTCCAATATGTTCCTACCCATTAAAGGAGTTCTGTGTTTAAGCATTGGTGCAAAAATATTAAGGAAACCAATGAACTACATCAAAAAGCAAGAGGCTACACCTCAGCTTAACATTAAAAATCACATCAAATCATGCTTCAGTTCAAAACCCTACCTTTGCCCCCAGCCTTTCCCAGCCAAAGCGCAGCTCCCTGGACAGGACAGCATCAGAAGCGGTATCAAGGAGACACTTGTTTTGCCTATTCTGGATCTGGAACTGCCCCCGACCTCCCAGAAAAACACCTCAGCTGTCTCCCAATTTCCAAACACCATCAGATGAGTATCATCAAAAGTAACTGACATATAATAAGTTACTCCATAATTTCCCCAGACCTTATCTAATTCAATTCACTGAAAGTATGCAGACAGTAAAGAATTAAAGATTTTTTTTTTTAAAGTTACTTCTATTTAATTTATCCCTTTAGATACAATAACCTTGGGGAATTTATGCCCCTAGTGAAATAGGTCTTCCACCATCAACCTGACAGCATACACTTCCATGACTCCATCTATTCCTAAACCAAAAGGGCTGTCATTTCTGTCCTTAGCTGAGAGACTGAGACACCTCTACTGCCTCAAGGTTGATACCATTCCCCTACCCTTTAAAAGAAAAAACATCCTCTCACACTCCCCAGCTGATAAGAGAACAATTAAAGTACCACCATACCAGTGAAGCCCATCCACTGACAGGCAAAGAGTTTCTTTCTTTAACATCTTTTGTCATCCTGTTTTTTTAAAACCACATGCCTCACAAATCTGAAGTCTTCCTT
>NW_010524312.1:0-1534 GCF_000687285.1 Phaethon lepturus | reverse complement strand
AGCACAAAGTCCAGCATTTGTATGACTGACCACTATGCAATTTTCCAGATCCTTCCCAATTTACCGTACCACATGGTTATGATGGCTCTGAACTACCTTTCCTCAGAAACAGCAACATAAACCTTACTTTATTTGTATGACGAAAGTACCACAGACAAAGTAACAGGTTATTATTCAGAAAGGTATAAACAGCAAAGACCGAAAAGGTATGAAAACGGCTATTCAATTAAATAAACATAAACTTATGAAAAACTGCCTTGCAAAGTTTAAGGTCTGAAATGTTTACAAACAAGTACATATGAATGGCTGCAATCCTTCCCATGACACTTAACCAGGAGAGTACTTAAGATTATTCTTCTTTGAATAAGTTTTCCTGAAATCTGCCAGTTAAATCATTGGATTCTTCCTCATTTAGTAATATACTTTAATCAAGAAAAAAATTGTTAACAACAAGCCGGAAGATGCTGAACAGGCCAAATATAAACAACTTAATCAGTCCATTTTTAAAATACATGTATTTGTGCATGCATGCGTATATAAACCCAGTTGCCATTCCTTAATGTTATCATAAGTTCCAAAATTATGCAAATTAATTTCAACCTAAAGACAATTTTATATAAGAGAAAAGCTATTTGTAAAATGTAAGCAAAGTTATGGGCAAAGATGCCAATTCTTAGACATTTAAAAACCAAAATAACCCTGACCTTGTTATTCTCAAGTGTCAAATTTGAACTGTTCTACTATCACTTCCCTGTTACATGTTGAGTAACGATCAATAACACACCATCTGACTGAAAAGTTAAAACAAACTCACATTAACTTTAATGTTCCAGAACTAAATATTAAAGCAAAATTCTGATTACAGTATTTTACACAGAACTGCCCCCTTAGCTGTTCACGAGTCCAAAAAAGCATATGGGCACTGGATACATTTCTAAAACACCTGAGTATATGGGAAGCATAAGGTACTGTGTCAAAAAAAAACAAAGACAGGCCAGAAGTAGAGGGCAACTAAATTGCTGCATATATTGGGAAAGACATCAGTGTTAAACATGCATACTTTTCACAGTGGAATTAGGGCCAAGGACATACCCGGCTGTAACTACCAACAGGCTGTTATTCTATCAACAACAATAACATTTATTTTCTTAAGCTGAATGCCGGTTTCCAAAGCCTCAACCGTAAATGTTTAAGAGCCTGAGGGCCCCAAGCCACGTTAACAAGGTATTATAGATCTGTGATGCTCAAACCAGCTCGTAACATCACCCAGTACTTCCGTTTTACACAGAAAAAGGGTATTCGTGAGCAGCACGTCCAATTATGCAACACATCCCGAAGCACCCTTTTTTCATTTTGTAATATTACCGACTGTATGAAACAGTCCTCAAACGTGCAGCACCTCCATGACCCCAGCAAAACGGAAAACCAACGTCTTATGATTCAGACAGATGAGAACTGCTGAGTAACAGCAAGGGGCAACAACCGGCTCCGGGGTCACCCAGCCACGTAAGACCACATAACTGCGGCCACCCGG